>NC_041369.1:23942471-24057041 GCF_900634415.1 Cottoperca gobio | reverse complement strand
TCCGTGATCTGGGGAGGCAAAGGGATTACAGGAGCACAGGGGCTGGGGTCTCAGGGACGAGGGAGCAACAGGGGTTGGGTCTCGAGGGACAGAGGGAGCACGGGGCTGGGATCTCGAGGGACAGAGGGAGTACAGGGGGCTGGGGTCTCGAGGGACGAGGGAGCACAGGGGCTGGTGCCTCGAGGAACCAGGAGAACGCATGGACTGGGGTCTCGAGGGGCCAAGAGAATGCAGGGACTGGGGTCTCAAGGGACTAGGAGAACGCAGGGACTGGGGTCCGCAGTCCAGGCCCAAATGCAGTACACTGGACGAGGTTATAACAAAAAGAGAGCTTTATTTTATAAAAGCTAGCAAAATACAAAGTAACAAATAAAAAGGAAACAGAAACCAAGATCATAACAGAAACGAGTCGACCAGAGCCAAGCAACGCGAGTATGAAGTGCCAAGTTGGTCGTAGTATCCTTCAATTTAAATGCTCCAATTTAGCGATATAAATGATTTTTTAGCAAATGTCCATATTCATAAGCATGGTTATGATAACATATTTTTAATGACCTTAAGTTTATTTATTTCTATTCTAGCCCATCTACCCGTCGAAGAGCACATTCACCATTGTAGTGCTGATAGACCGCCAAACTGGCAGCTCTGCAGTGAGTCAGTGTCGGCTGAGCAAGTTTAAATATCTTGTTTCTATTCTATATTTGCATATTTTATCAATTATTATTACATATTATTGTATTATTATTTGTAGGCTAATAGAGCAGACACTTTCAGTGTTTTAATGGGTTATTGTAATAGCCCTGCTTGTTTTTATGAAATATCTGTATTGACTGCATAATCATTATCTATCACCCCTTATTTAGCCTCCTGCCATGCGAGCCACCAATTAAAGTTTGGCGAGCTGCGGAGGCTATGAGTAACACTGCTTTAGATGGATAAATAAGTTCTGCTGACGTCCCGGTCCACGCAGCACACGGTACCTCCGGCCTGCTTCTCCACACTGAGCGTGTACCGGCTGCCATGCGTCGTATTCTCACGTCATACAACTTCAACACATCCAAACTGTCCCTTTAAATTTTAATGATGCCACCAACTTATATTCAAAATGCTGAATAATTTGTCAGCTGTGTAATATATATACCAGCACAATAAAGTTAAATGCATTACATGAGTTATAAGCAATCTAATTAAGTTTATGTAACGTATGATAACTGGAGGCAGCACAGTCCTGATGTCACTCAATGAATAGCTTCTATTAAGGGCTGTTAATATTACATAATGAATTCAGTGACTTCCGATACCGTGTCTCTTTTTCCAACACTTAAAATATTGCGTGCACACAAACACAGGAGAAGAGGTCTGCGGAGAGAAGCATTCTCATGAGAAAGCTCATTTTTACCCTCCGAAGATATACAGCCTAATCTGTCTGTGGCTTTCACTTACACACACACACACAACACACACACACACACACACACACCACACACACACACACACACACACTCACACACACCCACACACACCACACACACACTGAAGGGATGAAACCGCGTCTCTGTCTGTGTGCGTCCCTCCACACAGGAAGTATCGCTGAGAATTTGGAAAAGACAGAAAGTCACAGAGCCCTCTTTTGATGATTGATTAATCGTGTAAACTAATTGTTTCAGCCTTGGGCTCTTTTTTCGGACATTTTATAGACTAAATGATATGTAAATGATTTAAAGCAAAATAAATATAATAGAAGGAGATTATTAGAATTGTACTTTGTTCTGTATTTATTTTTTGGTTTCTTCTGCTCCACCACATACTTTGCTTTGTTTTTTTAAGGCCCGGAGGTCCCTTCGCTCCCCTCTCCTCTCGTGGTCCCTTCCCAAGTGCTTCCCCCAGCCCGGCCTCCTGAGCAGCTCCGTCGGCTTCTAGCCCGGTCCCCTAAGCGGGCCCGTCCGCCTCGCCGTCCTCCAGAGCGGGCTCCTGCGGGCCTTTGCGGGAAAAGTGGCTCTCCTATTGACTTTGTCCTATCAATGTGGCTCTCATCTAAAAAATAGTGAAGACCACTGCTCTAAAGAAAGGCCCACAAAAAAAAATCAATGTCAGTTTCATTATACACTATATTTAGAACATGTTCACCGCTTCACATTGCAGCAGACAAAACAGATGTTCGTGTTGGAGGGCCCGAGGTGGGCTCGATTTGCTGAATGCATTTCTGAACATGTGTTTTCATGTATACTTGCTTCTCTTGCATGAAGTACTTTATTACAAATGTGTCTCGTTCTAAAGCTTATGAATTTCCCACGTTTGTTTTCACAGCAGATGAATTCAGAAAAGCTTCTTGAAGCTTAGTTCACTGTTACGCATCTATAAGTTCCTGTATGGTTTAAGTTAAGGAGAATGAATGTAAATAAAGCTTTATACTAATTCTTAATATTGATCTTAATGTATTTATAAACCTCTGTAGTCCAGCTGTTAAAAAGTTGCTTTCTTTGAATGCTGTTGTTTTAGCAACATGCTGAAGTGCATTCCTCTTTTCAAGATGAATCTGCATCGTCATCTGGAGGACAACAACATGTACTGCAGAAGTGCTCACGCTGTAGTTGTGCATCATTCACTGGCTTCTCCTGTTGTCTTTGATGGATAATAACATTTGATTAATTTATTACTATACTACTGGTGTAGTATGTCGTAAAAAAGTCATAAAATCGCAGCTTGCATGCTGCACGTTTGGTGACACGGTCCGCTGGTGCTGCTGGTGTTTCTGGTGTTTCTGTTGAATACAGGTTTGACTCACCTGTAGCTGCAGGACTGACCTCTATCATACCACACGTTCCGGTCCAGGTTGCATTTCATGGGTTTCAAAAAGATGGATAGCAGAGGGACTAGAATTGCCATAAAAATGTCATAAAATACTTTCCAAATACAAACCACTTCCGCATGGCACCACCTGACCAAACATCTTGATGATTGCTCTTTCTGTCAGGGTCAGTCACGTGGTGCTGACCCTCCAATCTCCTCCTACAATACAAAACAACCCTGGCCTTTAATTATAGCCTCAGTTGTACACAAAGTTTTGTAAACTTGTTGTATATTTGTCTAAATAAAGTCCACAGTATATATATATATATATATATATATATATATATATATATATATATATATATATATATATATATATATATATATATATACTGTGGACTTTATTTATTATATATATAAACATATATATAATATATAAAATATAGTTTAACAGGAAACATACAACATTTGAGTACTTTTTTAATATATATATATACTATATATATATAAATATATATATAGATTTATATATATATATATATATATATATATGTACTAATATATATATATACATATATATATATAGTATATATATATATATATATAAAAAGTCATAAGTACTCAAATGTTGTATGTTTCCTGTTAAACGTTTAGGATATTTCGTATGCCGGCGCATATGAAATATCGGCAATAGGTTGATATAAATTAAGGGTAAGTTGTGATCGTTAGAAGGACGCAGACGACACGCCGAACACGCCAGACACACGGCCCTGTCACACAGTATGGCAGAAACATGCAGGCGTTTATGAAAAGTAGCTCAAAATGTGTCCAAAAAAAATACGTCCAACTTTTCCACAGCGGTGTTGTAGTATACATAACGAACACATAACAAATGCTCCTCTGCAGGGAGGAGAAGAATGTTGGGTTTTGAGAATTAAATTACATTTGTATTTATGGTGAGACCGTCCTGAAGAACAAAACATTTCCAAGAAGTTCTACGTGATTCTTTTCCCCATGTACATGCATGGGTCTAATGTTCAATCTATTTAACAATTGTTATATTTTACAACTTTACGATGTCCAAAGGTGATGCAGAGGTTTGTGATTAGTGATTTATACGAACTAACTACTAATCACAAACTGAACTGGGAGTTCAGTTTGTGATTAGTAGTTTGGTAGAAAAGGCTGCAAAGAAAAGCACAGAGCCACAGAGACTGTGCAGAGACTGTGCAGAGACTGTGCAGCACTAGTGCAGGATTAATAGAGCATCAATTCTCTGCAGGTGAGGAATTGAACTTGTTTTCACAGTATTGATAAACAGTCCAAACAGATTTACTTCAAGTTTTTACTTCTATCAGTTTAAAGCAAATCTAAATGTGTTATAGAATCCCGGTGAAGATGAAGTTTGAGAACATCCTGGAGGAAATCGACGGTTTTGGGTCTTTCCAGCTCATCACCATCGTCCTGCTGTGCGCCCCACGGATAGTTCTGCCGTGTCATTTCCTATTGAATAACTTCATTGCAGCGTCTCCTCCTCACCACTGTGACATCAGCAGCCTGGGTGATGGGGGACTCTTCAGAAATCTAAGTGAGGAGCAGAGACTGACCGTCAGCCTTCCTGTACGAGACGATGGCCCAGAATCCTGTGAGATGTTTGCAGAGCCTCAGTTTCAGCTCTTAGCCAACAGCTCCAACCGCACAGGGCTGCGGACCGTTCACTGTCGGAGCGGGTGGGTTTATGACAACTCCACCTTCACTTCCACCCTGGCAACAGAGGTACAACCACCTTTTATTAGTGTCACACATTGTGTTCAAAGATTATTACATAAGTGCAGTGAGCTGCAGACATTTTTACTTCCCCAAAACAGTGCAGGTGGATCTAATAATGAGAAGAAGAAGAAGCAGCGAAGGAAAGAGAGAAAGTGAAGGGAGAGAAACACCAGCCCAGGACACTGTATATCTGCAATATTCACTGTCAATGTATTTCTTTTAAATGTGTTTTTTATTGCCAGTAACATGATAATAATACATCATTTATGAATTTTTCTGCAACTTAATTCTTATAAATGATCCACAACGTTTCCTAATTTTGGACACAAACATTTTGTTTATTAGTTTACTGAGTAAAGTGAGTAACTGAGCACTTTTAATACAGTTATTTATGTTATATGTCTGATGTACAAGCTCAGTTTGTTTGTAATGCATATCCCATAACGTAGTTTTTGTATGATTGAATTTACATTTTCATTGTGGATAAATAAAGTGGCAACATGTTTAGTTGCAGGGTCACACATGAGAAAACAGACGTAATAATAATGTAATGTTCTGCTCGTCCAGTGGAACCTTGTGTGTGAGAGGAGAAGCTTGACACAAACCACAGGAACAATCTTCTTCCTTGGAGTGATGATCGGGGGCATAGCTTTTGGATTCTTCTCTGATAAGTATGTGAATACAAAGTTGTTGTTTCAGTTGTTTTGCAACTAAACTGAGAGGTGTGAAGTGTTCAGGTGGAAGATGTTAAGAATCCACAATGAAATAAACTAAATAAATAAACTTTAGTAAAAAAGTAGAATCCCATTTTAAAGTAGTCTTCACCGGTGTTGGACTTTTACTTGAAACATAGTATTTTAATATTATTTCTTTATTTCTTCATGTTCACTTTAGCATCTTAAATCTACTTCCTGTTCTTATTTGCAGGTACGGGAGGAAAAACACTCTCCTGGCGTCCTACATCATGGCCACCGTGTTTGGCTTCTGCAGCGCGTTTGCAAACTCCTACGTTGTGTTTGCAGTTCTCAGGTTTCTCACTGGGTTCGGACTGACAGGAATCAGCATCATTGCAATCGTTCTCAGTAAGATAACAAGTTTGTCATATCAGTTTGAAAGGTTTGTGTTTCCCCAAAATGGCCCCTAAGACAATACTGTCGGTTACTTAACATTTAGCTTTGGTTTTATTTTATTTATTGTCCGAGCTGCAGTTGAAACAGGTGAGTGTGCAGAAGGTGTGCAGACTGTCTGCTGACCTGACATCAATGTGGATCCTTCCATCATTTAGCTGCAGGACAGCAAACAGGTTTTATTTGAGGGGGGGGCTGATTGAACAATGCAGAGAGAAGTGAGAGAGCTGGTGTCTGGTTGGACCGTGTCCTGGATGTAGGAAGGACCTGATCCACAAGAGCCCGGTAATCTGATCACAAGTGTTCAGCTCCCAGGGAAATCTAAATAAAACAGAAAGAAATGACATTATTATTATTATTATTATTATTATTATTATTATTATTATTATTATTATTATTATTATTATTATTATTATTATTATTATTATTTATTTGGACCTTTCCCCACCTCGCAGGCATTGAGTGGGTGGACACAGATCATCGGTCGTTCATCGGTGTGATTGGCAGCCTGTCCTGGTCTGTAGGTAACATGCTGCTGGCTGGATTAGCCTTCCTGGTAAATGACTGGCGGTCACTGATCATGACTGTCACAGCCCCGCTGGGCTTTGCAATCTTGACTTGGTGGTAAGTGAAACGTACTTGTTAAAGTTAGAAGACACCTCGACAGCTGTACTGTAAATGAAAATGAGAAATTCTGGGTCCTCATTCATGTGTCCATTCACTGTTGATCATTTTGAATATGATTGCAGGTGGATTCCTGAGTCTGCCCGCTGGCTTTTAGCGCACGGTAAAGTGGAAAAGGCCAAGTTTTATCTTGACAGATGTGCCAAGCTCAACAAAAGACATAAACTGTCTCCCAAATTAAAACTGGAGGTAAGTTTGACCTTGTACCAGACTGAGTCTGACCTCTCAGAGGCTGCTGCCTCGTTTTTGGACCTTGTAGTCATTTCAAAATAAAATGATTAACAGCAAATGTTTACATTATTGTTATGTGATGCATGCATTTAAATGTATCTTTCAGCAGATCTCTTGTCTCCATGTTGTGTTTTCTATTGTTTAGGAGAGTAAATGTGTATTAACAGTTTGAGAATGATTCTTTTTAGATGGCTCGGTTAAGCTAATGTTTATGCATTATTAACAGCTTTGTCATTTAATGCATGTCTTGACCCCAGATTTGAGATCATGTGCACCTTTAACCTTCTCTGCTTCTGTACAGACGCTCTCCACCATAGAAAGGCAGGACACAAACTACACGTACCTCGACCTCATCAAGACCCCAAAGATGAGGCGGTTAACTCTCCTGATGGGGATTGTGTGGTGGGTATCGCCTCACAAGCATACAAAGACATTCAAAAGACTTTAAATGTATCGTGGTACTCTCCTCCCATAGAATACACACGTTATAGATGTAAGGAGGGAGACGATGATTTGTCGTTTGTACTCTGCAGGTATGGAGTTGCCTCGACGTATTATGGAATCAGCCTGAACATCAGTGGATTAGGTTTAAACATGTACCTCACACACTTCATCTATGCTGCCATTGAAGTCCCCGCCAAGCTGATGGTCTTTTGCTTTCTCAACATCATCGGACGGAGGAAGTGCCAAGCAGGCACGCTGTTACTGACGGGAACCTGCATCGCCATCAACATCTTCTTACCACAAGGTCGTTATTTACAGATAACGTATACTCCAAACAGCACCTTCTGTATCAGGTTCATTTAATATTTGACTCACTCTTCACTCATCTAATGTACTTTGCATGTTCTGTACTTGTTCTTTGTAGATCTGTGGCATGTGCGTATTGTTATTGCCATTCTTGGGAAAGGTCTGTCAGAAGCGTCCTTCACGACTGTCTTCCTCTACACCACCGAGCTTTACCCCACAGTCGTCAGGTCAGTTACCGGCACACAGCTGCATTTAGTTGCTGTATTAAAAAGGCTTTAATATGCTCATTATTCATACATTTACGCTTATTGTTAAGACCCAGACAGTAAACTAAATAGGGTCGACTAACACACAACAACTAATGGATAACATTTGATCTACAGATCTACTTTTCCGTTTAAATTGTAACTCCATTGGTAGAAATCGATCTTCATTTCATCAGGATCACCAGTTATTAACAGTTATTACTAATATTGCCATTTGTTGCGTTATATTTTGTTGTACTTAATCCTTTTCATCCACCCTTTTAAACTTTGGTACAATTAAGACAATCAAATTTACTCAGACAGATTATTTTATTAATATTATAAATGTGGGGAAAGAAGGTATTTTGTCGAGTCTTGTCATTTAAAAGTTTGGAGAATAATTGACCTATAGTTAGAAACAGATCCATCCAGTAGGAGACTAGAAGTCCTAAACGTTTCCTACCTGCAGTCACAGAGAGGGTTGACTATAGATGTCTTATTTATTAAGTGATTTATAACAATTTACCTTCTGCCACACCAGACAAAACGGTCTGGGCTACACCATCTTCGTGAGTCGTCTGGGAGTGTCCGTGGCTCCGCTCATCCTGCTGCTGGAGGACGTGTGGACTCTTCTCCCGCAGGTCATCATCTGCTCGGTGGCCATTGTTTCTGGCCTGGTGGCTCTGCTGCTTCCAGAGACCCTGAAGGAGAAGCTGCCAGAGACGATTGAAGACATTGAAAAGCCAAAGTTGTTAAATAACACACGAAAGCCACGATGTGGAAATGTTTTGGCACCATCTGGTGGTAGTGTTGAGGTTGACACAAAGTGACTTTTTCTCCTAAAACAATAATTACAAAACGCCAACGAAACATTTTCATTGAACATATTTAGTTTGTGGGTTTTCAGATACCACAAAAATGTTTATATTTCACTGCATGTTTCACGGCAGAGCCCCACAAAGAATCAAAGTCAGCTGTTACTGTTTGTCCCTCTGGATATCCGTGATGCAAATTCAACCAACATCTGTCTTATTTCAAGTTACAAAGTTAGTCAAAATAAAGTAACATTTCTTCAGTATAACTGTATCATAAGTCAGAAAAGCATCAGGACAACACTTTACAAATGTAAGTGTATGGTTCCAATACAAATATTTGTGCAAATAAAGAGCATGTAGAAAAGAAGTGTGCAGTTTTTAACTACAAGTAATTCAAATCATAACAATATTTTAAAGATGCAATGACTAAGATATGGCCAGAACTAAATGAACTAACATTAACAAAAGAATGTGGAGAAGTTTTGACTCAAAAAAGAAAAGGTCTAGAGTTCTTTGGACCTTTCTTCTCTAAAGACATCTTTGTATTGTGCTTCAGAGATCTACTGAAGTTAGCATGCTAACCAGCTCGACCTGGTCCGTCCTGCCTGTAATACCACTTGTTCCTCTAGAGGTGATAGTGAGTCACTGCAGCTCCAGTCTGCCTCAGTACAGAGAGAAGAAGTGCAGCTGCCTGACTATAAATATTACAGTCATGTCTGTTTTATAGTTTGTTTATTCTCTGTATGACCTCACAGCTGCCAGGAGGCTGTTTTGCAGTTGTTTTGTAGTTTCTGACCCTTTGGATTCAGTCCAATAAACAAACTAACGTAACTACAGCCCCGGTTAACATCAGTATTTGGTATTCCGGCCCTGCTGACTGACTGACAGGCATCACACATGAGTGAATACAACACACAATATAAAGAATACATTAGAATACAACTCAAATATAAACATTAGCGATTGTATGGACTCAGTTTAGAGGTGAAATACTGCGCCCTATTTCTTAGGGGAAGAATTACACATTGAACCTTTAACGTGACTTGTAATTTGTGAATGGTTAATTCCTTGACATAAGTGTCTCTGTCCTTGGTTTTGGTCTTCTGAAGTCTGACAGTACTATGAGTTGTCCAAACTACATTTATGTGTTTGGACATATTTTAGAAAACCGTCCTCCTCAAAGCCGAGTCTCCAGACTCCCAGCCACAGTATCCACAGTGAGGCTTGTGTTCTCTCTCCGACTTGAGCTTTGACAGCAGGGCAGCGTATTCAGCACCTCTTTGAGCCCTTTGGTCATGAATATGTAAATGAAGGGGTCCACCAGAGGGCTGAGGTAGAGCAGCAGGTGAGACACCAGCCCCAGGTATGTCACCGTCTCCTTAAAGGACAGCGCCTCCAGAAGGATGCTGAGGATGAAGGGGACGTAGAGGAGGGTGTAGTTGGCCAAGATCGCGCAGATACCCCACACTGTCCTCCTCCTCTCTGGGGTTTTAGGGTTAGATCGGGAGCACATCAGCGCCCTCCAGGAGTCCACAGCGAAGAAGAGGAGGAAGGGAAAAGGAGCGAGCAGAGACACGGCAAACCAGAGGCTGTACTGCAGCACGGCGAGGGCCAGGATGGCGAACGGAGCAGCCCACTTCACCAAGGTGACAGCAGGCGACCACCTGATGCTGCCGCAGCCTCCGGCACACTGCGGGTAGACCACCAGGAGATGTCGCTCCTGAGCTATGAACAGCATGAGGGTGACGTTGGTGACCACACCAAAATAGAAGATGAAGTCGGTGGGGTCCGAGGAGAAGATGGCCCCAGTCTCCATGTCCTGGTCCACACGAGGACGGCCAAAGAAGCTGATAATGTCAGAGACCAGGAGGAACAAGACATGCATGGGAACTTTGTTTTCACCTGGACAAACAACAGAGGAACAGAAATGATACTTCCTGCGCACATACGTCTTTCATCATACACTGAAACCTTGGGCCACTTGTGTCAGGTGGAACTGGAAACTGAGCTTTGAAGGCCTTCCTCTTTATCTTATGTGTACATTGCTTGAAAAATATAAATGTACTGTCGCTGATACAGTGCTAAATATTACTGCTACTATTGATAGTTGGCTACTGTAACCATTAAGCCAAAATGTCTAGACTGCAGAGTATTGAATTACTTAGATCTTCTGCATCCATGAGCCCTTAGAGCATGCGCACTAGTGTTTCCTGTAACCCTGCATCCTGTGTTCTGCTCATTCACATGAATGGAGGAAGGGAAATAACTCTGCATAAGGCTATCAGTACATTTCACAACTTTTAGGGCCTAATGATTTAAATAATGGGTATTTTATCCGTATTGGGAAGTTAATGCAATGATCTGCTGATTTACAGACATCTCTTTCCCAATGTAAGTCTATGGGGAAAGTATGTTTGGGCCCTGGCATCATGCCAGGCCTGGAGGTTGTAATCCCTCAATGAAAAAACTGGCTTTAAAGCTCAGCGCTGCTGCCGGGTGCTCTGTAGGAGCTGGTGGTTAAAGGACTGGTGATATCGCACACAGAGTGGAGTGAGAACAAACCTTTGGACAGATTCTTCAGGGTGTACATAGCCAGTCCGATGGCGGGCAGCCCTATGCTTAAGGTCAACCAGCTGATCACTTGGGCTACCTGCACAGCGGCGGTGTTGCCAGTGACGTTGATGAAGACGGGGTCAGTTGTTGCCACTGTGCTGCTGTCAGCCATAAGAGGCCACACGGTGGGTATTTATATGTTCAGCTGTTCAGATTAGCACCGATGCAGCAGGTTGCAATGACGACCACCTCAGTCTAGTTTCAGTCAACACAAATTCAATCATTTCTAAGAAATAAGAAATAAGTTTGTCTTCAGCGTGACGTTTTAAAGAAACAT
Source organism: Cottoperca gobio (assembly GCF_900634415.1). NCBI lineage: Eukaryota > Metazoa > Chordata > Actinopteri > Perciformes > Bovichtidae > Cottoperca > Cottoperca gobio. The sequence continues at coordinate 24,045,739 of NC_041369.1, read as the reverse complement.
TTCAGTGTATTTTTGCTTTACAGAAAGACATCTGAGTCCAGACGGCGCTCTCAGCCCTGCTGATTTGTAAAGTCGGTCCAAACTGGGAATAACGCCTCAGACTTTTATATCTGGCCCCACGAGACTCTCCTCCATCATAAATAACATATTGACTATTGAAGGAGCGTTTTCTGACTCACACAAGCAAATGTTTATATTTAACAGTGCACCACAAAATATGCCTCATTCTGATGACACTGGCTAACGCTCTGAAGATGCAATACAGAAGTTCTGTATTGAGACCATAGCACATAATTAGCGAACACATTTGCAACAGGGAAGTCATTCTGCAGGGTTTTCTTTAGTTTCAATATATATAGCGAGCGTACAAAGAGTTAACCGCAGCTTGTTTAATGAAAACAACTGCTGCTGCTGCAGGGTTGAGGAAAGCAATTAGTAAGTGTCCCATAATAACTACCAGTTAAAAGTGGATTAGAAAAAAGGCTTTCAACGAGATGTAGAGTGTGAAACGTTCATATCTGTTGAAGCTAATTTCTTCATCTTTGTTTCTTTCATAATGTACAAAATGAGCATAATTACTTGAGTTTTGTGTTGTTTCCTGTTCCACTTCTTTTTACTCTCTTTTAAGTTTCCAAAGCACATTAATCATCTTCAACCATTAACTTACCTGCAATAAATGTCGACCTTCATCCACGAAAACTCCCCCATTGTCATTTCAACTTGCTTTTAAAAACTTGACTGCTGACCAAATGTTGAAATGATTCGAGGTCTGAACTCTTTCTTCCCAGGCAACTTGTCTGTCTGAATACCACTTGACATGTTTGAGTCCGGCTTTGTTTGCATCAGGTCTTCTTGGAAGCCATTTATTGCAGCACTAAGCCTCCTTATCAGTCTGCTTTGCATGGAGCCTGGATGTGCTGAACATGGAACATTCTGTGTTTTCATGATAATGCAGGGGGGAAATATTTGCATGAAAAACTGATGTCAATACATTGCAACAGCCTTCATCTCAACTTTGTGTGGCGCTACAGTAAAAAAAAGACGCATGAAGATCAACCTAGTAGCACTTGTCTAGACTCACGTGGGCTTCTTTACTGTAAACAGTCTTTAACAGAAAGGCTGTGTTTCAAACTGCACGGTCTAATGAAGCACAGCAACCCTCCATTGTGCAGGTGTTAGAATATGTGCTGCCATTGCAAGGATAACATGTATTTCTGCCTCCATACGTCTCCTATCCTCAGTGATCAGCTGTTTAAATAGTTTTCCATTTTTTACCTTTAAACTCAGAACATCAAACCTCTAAAGGAACCTGTTAGACAACTAGCAGTGCTAAGGAGCAGTGTGTTCACTAGTAGGTCAAATGCACATACACGCGTATTAAAGTGTGGCAGGAGGGCACAGTTTCAGCATTGCACCAACGAGGATATCTTATGGAGGCTCCTACACCTGAAGGCCTCACACACCTGGAGGAGTACGTGAGGTCTGTCACACTGGCTACATCAGCAAGTGTGTGTGTGATGTTGCAACCACCACCACTGTGGCATCACTCTCCACTCAGAAGCTCTGGATTAATGCATTTTGCAGCTTTTAAATCAGAGGATGAGGTGGTGCTGAGAGGAGATGAAGAAGAAAACTTGCAAAAGCTTTGATGCTTGCAGTGTGTAAATGGCCACGACAAGGTTTAAGTGCAATCCACAAGTGTACATGGTACGTCGTTGGTGTGAGAGTAGCGACATGTGTGTGAAGTGAGTGTGAGAAAAACATAGGGATTTTAAAATGTTAACATGTTCTATGTTGTAAGTCTATTGCCCTACGCTCCTTACAAGCATGTATTTCTACATGCTTGTAAGGAGAAGTAATGACTAATAAAGCACTTTAAGACAATTGGTGGCAGTAACAAAGAAAGGTAGTAATGCACCTGCAGAGGCAGTGAACAAGGCTGCAAGCTAGCAAACATGGATGTAAACAATTCACAATATTCACTTCTAAATGTTTTAAGCAGAAGGAAACGTATGCGATGCATGTGTTAGACCTCGAGGACAAACACAGTGTGTGAAAATGACTGAAGAAAAAGAAAATTGGGAAATGTTTTCAACTGTCTGGGCCACTGGTGTGTAATCTGAAGTACTTTGTAATCTAGAGAATGTGATACGGAGGCGTCCCACTGGTTACTCCCACAAGTACTAAAGGTGTCAGCTTCAGTGTCTGACAAGGGAATCACTGAACACTGTTTCCTGCGGCGGCACAGTTACTGAATAATACAGGTGAAGCCACAGTCGCCCCGCAGGATGAATGTATCATCCGGGGACAATAAATAAACAGCTGTTTGCCCTGCTGACAGCGTCGTTCAGACAAATGAGCATTTCATGGTCACTGACACGCAAAAACAATGGAAGGAAAACATACAGTACATAGCAGACTATATTCAGTATGGTATCTGCAAATACCACTAGCAATTATTCATTATGAGTGACAACATGGAAAATGAAAGTATTTATAATAATGAGATTAAAGGCAACGGCACTAACACACGTTTATCCAGGAGACACTGTGTATCAAATATCTATAAACGTTTCGACTTTAAACTATGTACTCCTGGTGAGAAAGCTCCAAGAAATGACAGAATATATATTATTATACACGATGGAGGCTGAATATAATGGACCCAGACTAGCCTTGTTATTCTAAATTAAGATGATATTTTGTCAGTGTTATTGGCCTTGGTATATGATAGAGGTTGTATTTCTATTGTGAAATGTGCCATATATATCTTTTTTTATTATTGATGTATTCTTAATAAATCACGATCATAACAGCATAAAAATGACTTCCGCTAAGTGATACATTCTGTAAAATACAAGATAATACATGTCAATGGTAATCACTTCAACCTTATTTGCTTATTTATTTATTTATTCTGTGACTGTGCCAGACTGACCTTTCGACTCCCCATAAATACATCAAAGTTTATGAGCTCTACACATTTGTGAATACAAGTAACTTCCTCATTACGTGGCTGATCACCTGCTTGTTGTCTGTCCCTCTTCGAATACCTGTGGTAGGCTGTCTGCAACACCCAAACATCCAGACACTTTGATTTGAATCCTGGGTGATCTGTTCTGCAGGTTGTGTTTGCACCATGTCCCTCATATTCATTGAATTCCTTCATGACATCCTTCTCTTGGCAGCAGCTCTTCAATTGCTTCCATAACTGTACAGTTTTCACATGTACACCTAAATGTACAAAAGAAGAGTGGTAAGGACATGTACACAATGTGCAATATCCAGAAAAAGGCCAATATTAACGTCATCTGAATTTCATACTATTTATATGCCTGTGTTTCACGACAGGCTCGTAAGCAGCTCATAAGCCTGTTATGGTCGTACGGAGGTCAGATCTACCTAGTAGCAACTGTTTACCCGTTTCACGTAATTCTCGTAAAGTTACGACATCGTAACTTCCATGAACATCTGGTAAGTGTTCCGGCTCCTATAGGCTATAGTGACCGTCTATATATATATGTATATATATATATATATATATATATATATATACAGTATATCTCAAAAGTGAGTACACCCTTTAGATTTTTGCAAATATTCTGTTATATCCTTTCAGGGGATAACATTATCCTACTGAAACTTTGATATAACTTAAAGTAGTCAGTGTGCTGCTTGAATAACAGTATAGATTTATTGTCCTTTGAAAATTACTTAGTACACAGCTGTTAATGTCTAAACAGCTGGCAACAAAAGTGAGTACACCCCATAGTGAACATGTCCTAATTGTGCCCAATGATGTTGTTTTCCCGCCCTGGTGTCATGTGACTCGTTAGTGTTACAAGGATTCAGGTGTAAATGATAAGCAGGGCTGTTAAATTTGGTGTTTTGGGCACAATTCTCTCTGAATGCTGGACAACATGGCACCTCATGGCAAGGAACTCTCTGAGCGGCTGAAAAAAAGGATTATTGCGCTTCACAAAGATGGCCTTGGCTATAAGAAGATTGCCAACACCATGAAAATGAGTTGCAGCACAGTGGCTAAGATCATACAGCGGTTTTCCAGGACAGGTTCCACTCGGAACAGGCCTCGCCAGGGTCGACCAAAGAAGTTGAGTCCACGTGCTCAGCGTCATATCCAGAGGTTGGTTTCCAAAAATAGACGTGCGAGTGCTTCCAGCATTGCTGCAGAGGTTGCAGAAGTGGGATGTCAGCCTGTCAGTGCCCAGACCATACGCCGCACACTGCATCAAATCGGTTTGTATGGCCGTCGCCCCAGACAGAAGCCCCTTCTGAAACCGATGCATAAGAAAGCCCGCAAACAGTTTGCTGAAGACAATGAATCCAAGAACATGAGTTACTGGAACCATGTCCTGTGGTCTGATGAGACCAAAATAAACCTGTTTGGGTCAGATGGTGTCCGGCGTGTGTGGCGGCACCCTGGTGAGGAGTACCAAGACAAATGTGTTTTGCCTACAGTCAAGCATGGTGGTGGCAGCATCATGGTCTGGGGCTGCATGAGTGCTGCCGGCACTGGGGAGCTGCATTTCATTGAGGGACACATGAATTCCAATATATACTGTGACATCCTGCAGCAGAGCATGATCCCCTCTCTTCGGAAACTGGGCCGTAGGGCAGTTTTCCAACATGATAATGACCCTAAACACACCTCCAAGATGACAACGGCCTTGCTGAAGAAGCTGAAGGTTAAGGTGATGGCTGGCCCACACATACTGAGCAAACACACACATAGACTCACAAGGTAAAAACAAGACCAGTGTCACAGCTGGCACTCAAACTAGGATGAAGTGTGAATAATATGAGGAGTATTTTAAAGCAGGAACAATATTTAGCTGTTTAACTGTACTTCTTCTTCTTCTTCTTCTTCTTCTTCTTCTTCTTCTTCTTCTTCTTCTTCTTCTTCTTCTTCTTCTTCTTCTTCTTCTTCTTCCTCTCTACTTTCTTCTTCAGTCATCAGACAGAGAGATCCAGTGGGTGATCCGTGCTTCTGTGTTGGTAGTGGGCTTGGTTGGTACATCGCTGACGAACATGAAAACCAGCATCTTAATGTTCTGGTTCATTAGTGCTGAAGTGGCCTACATCATTATCTTCCCTCAACTCGTCTGCGTCCTCTTCTTCGACATCTCCAACGGTTACGGGGCTGTTATGGGCTTTCTGATTGGATTAGTGTTAAGACTGCTCAGTGGAGACCCATCACTTGGGTTAGCACCGGTCATACACTTCCCAGGATGCACTCTTGAGGACGGTGTTTATGTCCAGTACTCTCCGGTTAAGACCATCTCCATGTTGTCTGCCATTGCTGCCATCTTGTTGTTCTCCTACCTGGCTTCTGTGCTCTTCAACAAAGGCCTGCTTCCTGAGAGGTGGGATGTGTTCAAAGTGAAACAGCAGCTCTCACCAGAACCACTGACAGCAACATGTGGCGCCGCAGAACACAATGAGAAGGAGAAGTTGAATAGAAACAACTCTCAGACCGAAGCATCAGAGCCAATGTTTAGCACAGACTGTTAATGTTCCTGTGTGTACAGTACAATGTGTTTCCTTATAGTAATATAGTTACTATGCTGAGGGTTTCTGTTGCAGTACCGCAGGTGTCCACTGGGACACATTGTCAGAAAGGTATAATGAATGAAATATAACTGCTTTGAATGGGATATTGATAGTGTAGTGGGCATAGATATGTTGTTACCGTGTTATGATATTATAAAAAGTACTTCAGTAATATAATAATACATTATAACTGTGTTGTAGCCGTAAACACGACAGACATGTGAAATATTTTCCGACCCACGTAGCTACAGGATGGATCAACACACAGCAAGGAAGTTAATGCACAAACAACTGCTTTTTGAACAAAATAAATATATAAAACAACCAATACATTGTCAAATAATTCCCTTTAATTGTGCTCGAAGGACAACTGATTGTGCAGCAGTGAAACAAAAACACAAGATAACAAGATTTAAATTAGGAGACACTTGATAGAAAAGTGTTTTAAGAGTCATTTAAATAATTGATTTGGTTTTACTTTAAACTCTTACAGTATATGCTGCTTATCTCAAGTTTATTTTGAGACCAAGTGCAGTGTTTTACATTGTTTAGCAATATATTTAATCTCATAGAGTTTCATTTAGTGAGAAGTAGATTGTATCTGACCATTAGAGTTTAACTTGTAGTGTAATCAAACTTAGTAACAATGCTTTTAGAAGCACTTACATCTTGTCTACATGAACACAAATAATGATCAGTACTGTATTAAATGTGAACACTTAATACTTATTATTATCCTGTCTTAGGTTTCTTAACTCTCGCTCAGAAGACTAAACAACATCAAGGGTAACTTTGTTTTCACATTCTTCATTCCAGCTGACAACCTACAATCACTTATTTAACTCTCATACTTCAGAGCTTATATTTCATTACAGTGTTTGTGGAGGAACTCTATGCAGTGCTTTCATCCTCATGCTACAGCTTTGTACATACATTTATTTTTATATTCACAAACATCAATACATTCAAAGTGTCTTGTTGCCTGAATTGCCTTATTGTTAGAATAAAACGGATTTTGAATGTGAACTTTCTTTTATTGAGAGAGAGAGAGGGAGAAAGGGCGAGAGAGAGAGAGAGAGAGAGAGAGAGAGAGAGAGAGAGCGACAGAGAGAGAGAGAGAGAGAGAGAGAGAGAGAGACAGAGAGAGAGAGAGATATTTTACATATTCTTAAAACAAACAGTTTACTAATAAAGTGTAACGAAAAATCATATTATCATATCAAAAATATATATTTATAAATAACAATTCTATAAATATATAAAGATTATCCAATAAAAACCTGTGTAAAGTGTAAACATTCATTATTCACAGTACAGATAATATTTTTAAAACACCAACGTTCTTTAAAAGTGTCGAGATCCCCGGTATGTTTGTAAAACCTAAAATCGAGCCAGAGTCTTGCCCTGATATTACAGAGCCACACTGTCTTGGCCTCCTGCCCCTCTCTGTTCTCAACTCTGTTTTTTCTGCTAATGTAGATGGTCATTTTTGCCTCTCCCGAGAGGAAATTTAAAAGCTGCCACTTTTCTTTGTTTTTTGTAGGCAACTCCCATGATAAAAACACTCTCGGTAAAAACGAAGGCACCATGTAAAATCCTCCACTGGAGGTCGGCTGTCCGCTTTTTGAGGGGAGGTTTGTAAAAAGCCCCCCACTGTGGGCCTGGTCCACTTCCTCCACCCAGTCTGTTACTCCACACAGTGGAGGCTCTGCTGCACAGGCCTTTCTTGTGGATGCTTTTTACACAGTTCGTATATAGAGTCTTTTTGTCGGCTCTGTGCAGCATCAGTCCTGCCGGGTTAGTGACGTTGAGCAGGGGACCGGTCAGTTCTCCCAGCCCTGGGCTCAGGTTGATCTCCGGAAAAGGGTCTGCTGGGTCTGGAGAAGCCTTCCCGTCACTGTAGTCTTTTATTAGGCTCTTTTCCTTCCCAGATAGCCTCTGGCTCCACAGCTCCAGAATCCTCTCGGCCACTCGAGCGGAGGTCAGACCCAGCAGAAAGCCCAGGGCTCGGGCATCACTCAGTGCCGGCCCCACTGCATCCACCAGTTGCTGCAAGCACAGGGTTTTGGACCTGCAGAGCGCCACCATCAGGCTGGGTGTGCTGCTGCCGCTGACGTCCAGCCTGGTTCTGTAAATCAAAGGCTCCTTCAACAACCAGTGCAGAGATTCCGACATTGGACACCTTTTATGATTAAAAAGGGCCCAAGACTTAAAAACACCCTGATAAAACGGAGGCAGCCTATTTAACTTTTAAAAAATAGAATCAGTTAAAAACAGAGCAGCATCCAGCCCCAGGTTATTTACACGTCTGAGAATGCAGCTGGTCACATCTCTCCACACCAAATCAGCCGGGCCGGTAAGATATTTTTGTACAAACTGAAGTCTAAAAGTGGCTGTTCGGCTGGCCAGGTGGACAAGGCCCTGTCCCCCCTCCTCTCTGGATAAAAACAGCACCCCCTGTGGCACCCAGTGTAGACCATCCCAAAAAAAGTCCACCATTTCTTTCTATAGTTTTGCTAAAAGGCCTGAGGGAGGGTCTACACTGGTCAGACGGTGCCACAATTGGGATGCTACAAGGTTGTTTAAAACCAAAACCCTACCTTTAAAAGACATCTGAGGGAGCAGCCACTTCCACTTGGAAAGCTTTCCCTGAATCTTTTCTGTGACATTCTCCCAGTTCTTCTGGACAATAATTTATTTTCCTAAAAACACGCCAAGATATTTCAGGCCGTCAGTTCTCCAGGTGAGGCTCTGGAGAAGAACTGGGAGACCGCCACGCCACTCCCTGACAGCGAGGGCCTCACTTTTCTTCCAATTTACCTTTGCTGCCGATGTTACACTAAAACTATCTATATTAACTATATCTGTTAAAATGTCCGCATCTCTCTGGCTTTTAATAAAAACAATAATATCATCTGCGTATGCGGATAAAACAAATCTGCTATTAAAACCAGGTAAAACCAGACCTTGTAGGCTGGAGCGTATTTTGTAGAGGAGAGGTTCCAGGGAGAGCGCATAGAGCATCCCCGACAGAGCACAGCCCTGCCGGACCCCTCTACACACTCTAAAAGGAGCACACAGACTACCATTTAAATTAAATTAAATTTCAGCACACTCTCAACTTCACTGTACAACACCTTGATCTTGCCTATGAAACCAGCGCTGAACCCAAACTTCTCCATTACTTTCCAGAGGAAGTTGTGCTCAACGCGGTCAAAGGCCTTTTCCTGGTTTAGAGAAATCAGACCAGTATCAAAGCCCAATGAGCTGGAGACCTCCAAAACATCTCGAATTAGATAGACATTGTCTACCATGGACCTGCCGGGCACACAGTAGGTCTGGTCCCGGTGGATGACCTGCTCCACAGCCTCCCCCAGCCTGGTGGCCAGAGCATTGGACAGAAGCTTGTAATCCACACACAGCAAAGACACAGGGCGCCAGTTTCCGATGCCCTGCAGGTTTCCTTTCTTGGGCAGGAGCGTTATCACGGCCCTGCGGCAGGACATCGGCATGGAACCAGAGGCCAGACTCTCGTTAAAATCATCTAAAAGATCTGTTGCTAAAATGTCCCAATATGCTTTAAAAAACTCAACAGTGAGGCCGTCGATACCAGGAGCCCGCCGTCCTTGCATTTTCTGCAGAGCAGCCTGTAGCTCCTGTGTAGTCAACGTCCCCTCCAGCTGTGAGTTGGTTTCCTCGGCTACCTGAGGTAGTCCCCCTAAAAAAACTTTAACGTCTAGCAGTTCGGCTCATGCCATTTTTTTTACTTTGAGGATTTCAATATATCCTCGATCTCCTGTGGACTCACTGATTTGTTCTAGTTCCACTATATCACCCTCCAGGTCTTTCATAGATCTGGTGATGTCATGTGTGACATTGAGGGTGTGCTGCTGACAAAGCATTTTAATTTCAGTCTTACCATGGTCCCAGCACTGCCTAAGACTGTTTAAATCACCCTTACTCTGCCTAAAAACACACCAGAAATAAATAAAAGCTTCTCTAAAATTTTTATCAAATGTTAAAACTGAGTTAAAGTGCCAGTATGCGCTTCTTGGCAACACATTTCTTCACTGATAACCTAAAGCTGGTCTGTGTTTTCTTCTTCAACATCTCCAACTGTTAGCCGTTGATATGGCTACAGGTTGGTCAAAAGGCAACAATGTCGACATTTGAGACAATTTCTGAGCCTTCTGTATGATGAGCACAGAATCTTAGGAAAACACAAACATACCTCATGTAAGTTAAAGTAAACTAACTTTTTTCACCTTTATTTTGACAGTGAAGATGCAGACAGGAAATGGAGAGAGAGAGTTTTTTACATGCAACAATGCAACTGAACCAGCAACATTGGGGTCGATACTGTTGAGGAACTTTGGACCTAGTCCTATAATATATAACTAATCTTACTATACATGTGTCGATATGGTCAAACCTCAGTCTCTGTACATATTTGGAGACTGAGACTGGCTGAGAACATCCACATAGGCTTTAGGTAAAATACCAACCTCTACAAGGCCATTCTCAGGTCAGACTGTTCTCACAACTGTTCTCTGTGGCTCAAGGTTGTTCCTGTGGTGTATCGCTAACACGGAGGCTGCCCCGTCACTGTGTCCACCGTCTAACCGGCTGACCTGCTGCTGGGCCCGGGTCTCCCCGCCTGGGTGTTGCCTGCAGTCTGTGGCTACAGCTAACACACTCGACCCCTCTGGTTTCGTAGCCTCCTCGACATCACCTGGACTATGAAACTGCTGGATCATACTGTTTCTGACCCTCTACACCACCATGGGATCATCAAACTGTTCATATGGATTGCTCTTTGTTTTGTGTCTACACTATATGTCTGGTTTTGTGTGTCTGCTCTCCCTCTCATTGTTTTTGCTGTTTTTATCTCCTGTATTTTGTAAGGTGTCCTTGGGTGTCTTGAAAGGCGCCTCCAAATAAACTGTATTATTGTTATTTTATTATTATTAACAAACTAGTTTACATATCTTAAAAACTGTGATAATAGAATGATAAAAAATGTACTGATGTTTAGTGATTAACTCAACTGTCATGAAGCTGTTACACCACAGTATGCAGGTAGCTTTACAATCACACCCCTGTATCTTACTGCAAACATACATTAACTACGAGAGGCAAGACCTGTGCTTTCTTACCTTTCCACATTCTTTGTATATCAATTTGCTCGACAACCAGTCCATCATGTCTGTTAACCAGGAGTGATAGCTTAGTGTTTTTACCTGCTGGTCCTTGGCCTGCTGAAAAAGAGAAGAATCAACTTGATGTTTGTGTTCACAGCCAAGTGTACCACGGGTCGAAACGTCTACAAACTGCATTTTTGTTTTGAACAGTGCATCTCTAAGTTCTAAACTGAGATACAAATCGTTGCTTTGAGATAATGGCACTGCACAGATTTCTCAGTGACACAGAAGTAAGGTGTTAAATGAGATGAAGAAGAGTTTAGAAACTAACCACCTCGGTCAGAAAATGACATGTTGTAATGTTCACAAATAATAATGTTGGATGTCCTAAACGGGTCACAAGGTTCTCGAGGGTTCCAGAGTGTAAGAAATGTAGTCCATAAAGTATGTTATATGCTGCCAAGTACTTATTAAAGCAACGTTTAGACCCACACATATGCAGTCAACATGTGTAAGATAAACCTCTCAGCTTGAAATACATGTATCTTTGATAAGAACAAGAGTTTTTTTGTTTCTAAAACACCGACTCTGGAAATGTCCTGCCTCGTATTAACCTCATGGTTTCTTTAAACATTGGCAATAAGACTTAAGCCACGTCTGCAAACTGCAGTTGACTCTTTTGTGATAAGATGAGCCTGCCAGGCAGACCTCACTTTCAGGTTAACTGCTGATTGATTTGCTTCTTCATCATCAAATATGAATATAACATTAAATAATCACTTCTTGTATTCACACACTCACAAGTTATAAGTCCTATAAGGAACAATGGTAGAAATGTTGTTGTACTTTTCAGACAGGAAAGAATTTCACATCACACATCTGGTGAAGATGTTCAGTTTAATAACTGAAATATTTCACATGTCTGTCATGTTTACGTCTACAACACAGTTACAATGTATTATTATATTACTAAAGTACTTTTTGAAATATCATAACACTATAACAACATAATATCAAAACACACCTCACTCTATCAATATCCCATTCTTTGCAGTTATATTTCGTTCGTTGTACCTAGCTACCAATGTGTCCCAGTGGACACCTGCGGTACTGCAACAAATAACCCCGATATATTAACTATATTACATCTGGGCGCCTGCCTAGGGAGGTGTTCCAGGCACAGCTGGGAAGAGACCCCGGGGAATACACAGGACTCGGTGGAGAGATTAGAGAGGTAGATATCTCCTCACTGGCCTGGGAACGCCTCGGGATCCCCCAGTTGGAGCTGGAGGATGTGGTCCGGAGAAGTGAAGTTTGGAGTTCCCTATTGGAGCTGCTGCCCCCGTGACCCGACCCCGGGTAAGCGGTAGACGATGGATGGATGGAGGAGGGATTCTCAGCTGAACGCCAAAGCGATGACGTGTGAAACTGCTGTGAAATAATCTTCAACGCAAGCTGAATCCTTCCAAGTGTACTGTGTAGTGTGTCCGCCATCGTGTACGACAGGGTTTTAAAATCTGAGTCAAGTCAATACATGTATTGACTATTTTAATACAGCAGGTTTGTTCAGGAAGTGCTAGTTATGATTCTCTCTGATCAATCTCTGTGGTCTGCAGTGTTGTAACTCTAACTTCTAGTATCGGATCATCTCACTTGGAACCTTTACGGCGGAGGTACCAAAAAACTACTAGCCACAACTTTTAACGATGGAAAACCAAGAAAGAGTGAGTGGAGTTGAGTAGAGCTGTGTCATACCATGCATACCTGCATTGGGCTCTGGAGCCTCAGGACAGAGTTGTTCCTACCACATGTCGGAGAGCATGGGATTCTCTGACATCACTTATCGTCTCACTTCAACTCAAAATGAATCCACCTTTCAGGAGAACTGGAGAAGCTTCTTGGATGAGAAAAGTGTTCAACGGTAAATATTGTGGAGTTCCCAGCTCTAATGACTAACAGCGGACACTTCTCTGACCAAGCCAAAATTCAGTAAAATAAACAAGGTCAAAAGATTTAAATTAGGAGAGACTTAATTGGAAAGTTGTTTAAAAGTATTTGAAATAATTGATTTGGTTTTACTTTAAACTCTTACAGTATATGCAATTCCTTTCAAGTTTATTTTGAAACCAAGTACAGTGTTTTACATTGTTTAGCAATTTATTTAATTTCATAGATTTTCTGTTAAATTTTGGTTAGTTTAGTTGCATTTAGAAGAAGATTGTATCTGACCATTAGAGTCTAACTTGTAGTGTAATCAAACTTAGTAACAATGCTTTTAGAAGCACTTACATCTTGTCTACATGAACACAAATAATTATCAGTACTGTATTAAATGCAGTGGCGGGCCGTGCATTTCACACCTAGGCCTTCAGTGATGTCCTACACAGTCCTACCTGAATTATTCCACGTCTTAATACCATCATTATGACGCCATGGCTCTAGAAACTATACATTTAGACAGAAAGTACAACAGAGTTATATTAATATTTCCGAAGCATTTATAATCAATAAATCCACATTTACAATTAAGAGTGTTAAACTACCAGCTTTAAGATCGCTAGGATACTGTCAACACTTAAACATAAAAGGCGCTTTTAAGGGATTAGTCTACAAAGTTTTATTAAGTCCACTAAAAGTATGTGAGCTTTAACAAGTGTGTTCACTAAACAGCACATTGTCGCACCTAAAGCAGTTTCATTTAAGAAACGTGACGATAAAGAATAAAGACACAGCAACTATTCACTGAAAATAAAAGAAAACAAACAAATAATTTGCATTTGTTCATGAGGATATCTTTGCGACAGTGGTGAAAGTGTATTCCTAGCCTTGAATGTCCACTTTGATAAAGGTTAATCCAAAACAATTCAACAAGTCTCCTTGAGTACTGTTACTGCACAGCTGAGCCAGTGCACCACACACATCTCTACATCTCTTGCAGAAACATCAAACATTTTATATATTTGTCAAAAAATGCTTGTTACCAAAACAACTGATTATTTTAACACAAAATCCATCCTCCTTTCTTTCCTCAAGAAGACTTCAATGACTGTTGTACAGTTTATCTGTGCGTTTCAGTTCCACCAATAAGTCCTTTTCTACAGACATGGAGGCTAATGCTGAAAGCCGAGTCTGTCCAGCAGCATTCCTGCCATAAGTTTTAATTTGCTTTAAGGCCGAGAATGACCGCTTGGCAGAAGCAGTGGACACAGGGATAGGCTCGCTAGCGTCAGGGTTGGCTGTTCTCTTCTCATGATGTCTAGCTTTTCTTGAAAAGTTTGTCTCGAAAATGGCTTTGCAATGATATCTGCGACCAAATCGATCTCTTCTCCTCCTTCAGCCGTTGTGGGTTGAAAAAACAGCTTGTAGAAATCTACACATATTAGCTCGTTCAAAGTTAGCTAGCTCTGCGTAGCTCTGCCTCTCAATAGTGCGTATCCAATCGAAAGACGTGCATGTGCTGACGTTATCGTACGCCTTCTAGCTGGCCCCGATGTCGCCAACTCGAAATCTGATTGGTTAACGCCACAGTTTTGTCTTCGTTCACTTTAAGCTACAGGCGCCCGCACTGTTGCTTCTGAAGGCCTCAGGGCAGATCTCTTGGACCCTGGCAACACATCATGCTGAAATATGATTGGATAAAAGCTCTAACATAAAGGCCAGACCTCCAAATCTCCATCTGAGGCTGGAAGCAGCGCAACCAAGAGGAAAGCTATGAAATGAAGAGAATAGACTATGGGGAATATTTCAAAATTAAATTTATATTCTGATGATGTTTAGGCCAGCAGAGAAGGCCTTACTGGCCCTGACGGCCCGCCACTGATTAAATGTGAACACTTAATAATAATACTTATTATTATCCTTTCTTTGGTTTCTTAACTCTGGCTCAGAAGACTAAACAACATCAAGGGTAACTTTGTTTTCACATTCTTCATTCCAGCTGACAACCTACAATCACTTATTTAACTCTCATACTTCATAGCTTATATTTCATTACAGTGTTTGTGGAGGAACTCTATGCAGTGCTTTCATCCTCATGCTACAGCTTTGTACATACATTTATTTTTATATTCACAAACATATCAATACATTCAAAGTGTCTTGTTGCCTGATGGAAACTGGAACTTTGTGCAGCCAGCTCATAAGACACCAACCCTTTACAGAACCAAAAATATATTTATATTCTTAAAAATATATTTCTTTAACAATCACAACTTTGTAGTTCCAGTTTCCATCCAAGTGTTGTTAGCGGTGCTCTCCTCACCTGTCATTGTGAAGATCCCCACCACCACGTTAATGCTCCGGTTTCCCAGCAGAGCCATCTCTATTCCAGAGGCCGAACTTTTCTTCTGTTCCCTTTTGGACTTGAAAGAAGCCCAGATGCCGGTCCCAAGGACCAGCAGGTAGAAAAATGACATCGCTATCACTCCTGGGATGTTAACAGCCATGATCGATGCTGACTGGTTTCCTCACTCGCTGATGTCAGACTGACTGGTGAGTGTTACAGAAAAGAGGGGAGACAATCTAGAGGACAAACCGGAAAAACAGGAACTTCTTCCAACTGAATCCCGCCTTGTGAAGCGTCTGATTTAATGATTCTTGGCAAGTATAAAGGATATTCATGAATACATCTTGATTATCGTTAACATTGAGACAAGAGGCAACTAAATTAATACAATTTAATTTCTTAAATTAATATAAGAAATATTTTTAATCGGGTGAAGAATTTTGGATGGTTCAGTGTGTCCACATAATCCTCTTTTATCAGACCATTTTTTAATAACTTTTGAAGTCCTGTTACTGGACTACAAGCCAGTAGGCAAAATATCCTACGCTAGATGTTTATCTGAAAGTGCTGTGACTAAATTTAAGGAAGTGATTCCACCAGCACTTAATTCAATACCAGGGCTCAATATCAATATAATGGAGGACTCCAATGCTAACTTTAGTCCCTCCCAAATTAATTATCTTGTTTATAGCGCTGCAGCCTCACTGCGAATAACACTCAACTCTGTCGCTCCTCTAAAGAAGAAGATCATAAAACAGAAAAAGAAAGCTCCATGGCTTAATTTACAAATCCGCAAGCTAAAACAAAAGTCGAGAAATCTTGAAAGTAAATGGCGTTCCACTAAACTGGAAGAATCTCGTGTAGTCTGGTTAGATCATCTTAAAACGTATAAGAAGGCTCTCCGTAATGCAGAGCAGCTTATTACTCTTCCTTAACAGAAGAACATAAGAACAACCCCAGGCTTCTGTTCAGCACTGAGGCTGACAGAGAGCCACAGCTCTACAGAGCCTTCTGTTCCTATATCTCTCAGTAGTGACGACTTCATGAGCTTCTTTAACCATAACATTATAATTATTAGAGACAAAATTAATCTCCTCCTGACCTCAATCAGTAACGACTTAACTTCAACTGTTGGAATTTTAAAAACATCTGTAACTCCTGAAATATATCTAGACTGTTTTACTCCAATCAACCTTAACCAACTAACTTCAACAATCTCATCGTCTAAGCATCAACCTGTCTTTTAGACCCGATTCCAACTAAACTGTTTAAAGAAGTTTTACCCTTAATTAACACCTCGTTATTAAATATGATCAACCTGTCTCTATTATCTGGCTACGTACCACAATCCTTTAAAGTAGCTGTAATAAAACCACTTCTTAAAAAGCCTAGTCTTGATCCAGAGGTTTTAGACAACTATAGGCCGATATCTAACCTTCCCTTTCTCGCTAAGATCTCGCAGTTGTGTGATTTTTTACATAATAATAGTTTATTTGAGGTTTTTCAATCTGGATTTAGAGTTTAGAGTTGTAAGAACCGCAGGAGGCGGGGCAAGAGGCCGCACTGGAGTCCGTGCTGGACGCAGGGTTGGAAGCCGGTGGAGAGGCCGTGCTGGAGGTAAACGGAGCCGCTCAGGAGGCCGGGCTGGAGGAAGCACTGGGGAAGGGATCTCGAGAGATGTGATATAAGACCATATGTGATATAAGACCGAATGCCCCTGATGGCCAAATCCCTAACAATAATGCAGCACAACTACAATATTATTTTGATAACTTGGGATAAATTTGTACCAGTGAAAGAGAAGGTTTGAGATGAGAGGAGGGAAAAAGAAATAGAAAAATTTAAAACAGGGCTGAGGTGAGATGGATGGTCGAATTCAGCCACTGTTATAATCAGCTCATCATGTCTCTATCTTTGCATTTCTTCACTCCCATATATCAGAAAGAGAGATCAAGTGGATGACTGGCTGAGAACATCCACATAGGCTTTAGGTCAAATACAAACCTCTACAAGGCCATTCTCAGGTCAGACTGTTCTCACAACTGTTACGGTGGGGAGAGGGTGAGGACCCAAATGCAGTAAACAGAACGATGATTATAACAAAAAGCGAGCCTTTAATATATTAAAAGCTGTGAAATCCAAAAAGTAAAAACCCAAACCAGGAAGACAGGAGGGAAACTTGGGATAAGTTTGTACCAGTGAAAGACAAGGTTAGAGATGAGAGGAGGAGGTAAATAAAGAAATAGAAAGAGGAACAATAGGGCTGAGGTGAGACAGATGGTAGAATTCAGCCACTGGGATAATCAGCTCATCATGTCTCTATCTTTGCATTTCTTCTCTCCCATATATCAGAAAGAGAGATCAAGTGGATGATCCTTGGCTGTGTGTTGGTAGCAGGCTTGGTTAGCACATTCACTAATGTCTGAAACAGCATCGTAATGTTATGGTGTCTTAGTTCACTGATAACCTACAGCTGGTCTGTGTTTTCTTCTTCAACATCTCCAACTGTTAGCCATTGATATGGCTACAGGATGCACCCTTGAAGATGGTATTTATGTTAAACGCTCTCCAGTCTTCGCTTCCATCATCTTGTTCTCCTACCTGTTTTACCGGCTCATCCACAAAAAACTGCTTCCTGAGAAGTGCTTTGGAAAATGACAGCATGTTACGCCCCGGCTCGGCAAGTGAAAAGGGAGTAACATATAACTAGATGTTGATGGTAAAATAAGATGTATTTATTAAATATGGTGGACAATTTGAAAACAATTGCAGAACACAGAATTTTAACCGACAATATGCAATATACAGAATCTAGTATCCACACACACGAGTACAAGGCATATGGCTGACAAGACCAGCAGCCCCGACTGTCAAGCTGGCTAGGCATTTGTAGTCACCAGTGTCTCCAGGGCGCCTTGGATTGGAGAGCCGGAACAGGTGCACCATCAATCATAGCTGGTCTTCATCAAGGTGGGAGGAGGAGGTGTCGCCGCTGCCAATCAAGGGGCGGCGGTCACACATCCAAATCTGCATACTTAAATAGGGAAAACAAGGTGCATGCATCCACAAAGTAATCCCTGCAGATAAATAAGGCCATGGCCATAACACAGCACAACAGACAGTGTCAAAGGCAACAATGACAACATTTGAGTCAATTTCTGAGCCTTCTGTATGATGAGCACAGAATCTTAGGAAAACACAAACATACCTCATGTAAATTAAAGTAAACTAACTTCATTCACCTTTATTTTGACAGTGAAGATGCAGACAGGAAATGGAGAGAGAGAGTTTTTTACATGCAACAATGCAACTGAACCAGCAACATTGCGGTCAATACTGTTGAAGAATTTTGGACCTATAATATAAACAAATTTTACTATACATGTGTCGATATGGTCAAACCACAGTCTCTGTACATATTTGTAGACTGAGACTGGCTGAGAACATCCACATAGGCTTTAGGTCAAATACAACCTCTACAAGGCCATTCTCAGTTCAGACTGTTCTCACAACTGTTACGGTGGGGAGAGGGTGAGGACCCAAATGCAGTAAACAGAACGATGATTATAACAAAAAGCGAGCCTTTAATATATTAAAAGCTGAAAGTACAAATGCAAAACAACAGAGGGATCAAGCTATGAAATACAAAAAGAAAAACCCCAAACCAGGAAGACACGAGGGAAACATCCAGAACAAAGGTGTAACTTGAATGACGAACTGATAAGGACCAATGAGACAGCCAGGGATATATACACACAGAAACTGCCCATCAGGAGACAGCAGGGGCTTTATTGTGTGCTTCTCTGGGCGCGCAATGAATCTTGGGATACGTGCGGCCGTGAAGGATACATCAGATGTATCCTCCAAATCAGGAAAAAGAAGGCCACATTTGTCTGCTGCATTTGAAGGAGTCTCCGAAATGGGACAGCCCTGTTGCTGCTGCTGTGACGTAATCACAGCCCCTGAATTGAGACACAGCTATAATGTGTTGACGAGGATTTGAGGAGCCATCGAGGTGATGCATCTTCAGGTAAACAATTTCTGGAAGGCCTTGGTTAGAATAAATGTCAAGAGAAAGTGGCTGGACGCTTGAATGTATGGTGGCAGACAATGTGACTGCATCTACTCGCTTTTACTGTTTATTATCGGTTCTCCTTGTGCTAGACTCTATAACACCTTCAGTGTAAGACAACACGTCGGTCTCCTGCAGCTCCTTTGGCTCCAGTACTTTGATCATTAAGAAACCTTGGTCCAAGATTATTTTCACAATGTTCATTATAAAACTCCACATTTGGCCACAACCAATGAAGATCTGATGCTTTAAAAGTTGTGCAAAGCAGCCGCCAGGGTGGCTTCTTGAGCCTTGCTTATTTACATCTGTTTCAACATACTTAATTCTTCTCAGGGTTCCAGAGTGTAAGAAATGTAGTCCACACAGTATGTTATATGCTGGCAAGTACTTATTGAAGCAACGTTTAGACCTATACATATGCAGTCAACATCCGTAAGATAAACGACTGAACTTGAAATATATGTATCTTTGATAAGAACAAGAGTTTGTTGTTTCTAAAAGCACTGACTCTGGAAATGTCCTGCCTCGTATTAACCTCATGGTTTCTTTAAGCATTGGCAATAAGACTTAAGCCACATCTGCAAACTGCAGTTGATTCTTTTGTGATAAGATGAGCCTGCCAGGCAGACCTCATATTAGGTCTCGGCCTGTTCGTTAAATGTTTTGTGTTGTGTTTGTACTTCCTGTTTTATTTTTGTTAATTACCTGTTCTCTGTTGTTTCTACTTCCTACCCCCAGGTGTTCCCAATCTGTTCGTTAGTGTCCTCACCTGTGTCTCGTTCCTTCTCACTTCTTGGTGTGTATAGAGTCTGTTTTGTTTGTCTCTTGTTGCCAGTTCGTCTTCGTACTTCGATGTCAAGAGTTCCAGCATTAGTCCCGTCTTCCTGTTTCCCGTTTCCCAAGTGTTTGATTCCCCGGCTTCCTCGACCTCTTTTCCATGACTCGATTCTGCCCTTGCCTGATCCTTGTCTGCTGTGCTGTTACGCTGAGTATCTACCCGTGTACCAAACCTGTTTCCGTGACCTGACTCTGCTCCTGGATTACCCCTTGATACCTTGTATGATCAATTGTCCATGCGTGTACCATAGAAACTGCAAAGTTTTCAGTAAAGACTATTTCCATTCTACATTTATCTGCCTCTGTGTCGTGCAATTGAGTCCCACCTCCCTTCTGTCTTGATCGTACCGTTACACCTCACTTTCAGGTTAACTGCTGATTGATTTGCTTCATCAAATATGAGTATCTGCTATTGCAATAACATTAAATAATCACTTCTTGTATTCACACACTCACAAGTTATAAGTCCTATAAGGAACAATGGTAGAAATGTTGTTGTACTTTTCAGACAGGAAAGAATTTCACATCACACATCTGGTGAAGATGTTCAGTTTAATAACTGAAATATTTCACATGTCTGTCGTGTTTACGTCTACAACACCGTTATAATGTATTATTATATTACTAAAGTACTTTTTATAATATCATAACACGGCAACAACATATCTATGCCCACCACACTTTCAATATCCCATTCAAAGCAGTTATATTTCATTCATTATACCTTTCTGACAATGTGTCCCAGTGGACACCTGCGGTACTGCAACAGAAACCCTCAGCATAGTAACTATATTACTATAAGGAAACACATTGTACTGTACACACAGGAACATTAACAGTCTGTGCTAAACATTGGCTCTGATGCTTCGGTCTGAGAGTTGTTTCTATTCAACTTCTCCTTCTCATTGTGTTCTGCGGCGCCACATGTTGCTGTCAGTGGTTCTGGTGAGAGCTGCTGTTTCACTTTGAACACATCCCACCTCTCAGGAAGCAGGCCTTTGTTGAAGAGCACAGAAGCCAGGTAGGAGAACAACAAGATGGCAGCAATGGCAGACAACATGGAGATGGTCTTAACCGGAGAGTACTGGACATAAACACCGTCCTCAAGAGTGCATCCTGGGAAGTGAATGACCGGTGCTAACCCAAGTGATGGGTCTCCACTGAGCAGTCTTAACACTAATCCAATCAGAAAGCCCATAACAGCACCGTAACCGTTGGAGATGTCGAAGAAGAGGACGCAGACGAGTTGAGGGAAGATAATGATGTAGGCCACTTCAGCACTAATGAACCAGAACATTAAGATGCTGGTTTTCAGGTTGGTCAGCGATGTACCAACCAAGCCCACTACCAACACAGAAGCACGGATCACCCACTGGATCTCTCTGTCTGATGACTGAAGAAGAAAGTAGAGAGGAAGAAGAAGAAGAAGAAGAAGAAGAAGAAGAACAACAGTTAAACAGCAAAATATTGTTCCTGCTTTAAAATAACTCTCTCACTTTCTCCTTCTCTTATTCACACTTCATCCTAGTTTGTTTATCTATCATGTCACTTTTTTTACCAGCAGTGGTGTTGTTTTTACCTTGTGTGTGTGTGTGTGTGTGTGTGTGTGTGTATGTGTGTGTGTATGTCATGACATCTACTGCATGAACTACCACAGTAATACTTCGCCGGGTGTTTATATGTCTGTCGACAGATGTTTTTATCTCAATAGCATCGCAACCGTGAAAGATACAGGTGTGTAGTTGAGACCAAAATTAAGGTTGAGGTCCAAGATTGATGTGGTTTCATGAAGGGCATGGGAAGTGGGGAAGGGGCCATTGGACCCCCACATTACGCCCAATTTGGCATTGCAACTGGAGTGCAACCATCACAAGACGGTCTCTACTTCCATCTATATTCTCCTGCAGTCTTTGGAGGAGGCCGTATCTCAGTCCGTAGGGACTTGGCTCTGTAGCGGAGGGTCATTGTTTCAAGTCCCCAAACAGACCAAGTACGGACTAAAACATGGAGATGTGCCAGTGAGCCTCCTGGGCACTGACACAGTGCCATGGTGCAAGTATTTAAGAGGAATATGAATAAACACCTCTACTGTAGTTAATGTGCTCAGTATGTGTGTTATGAGTCTATGTTTATGTACCAACTACATAATACAGTATTATGATACATTGTAAATCGTAGGAGGTTTTACTACAAGCCCTTTGGGTTTTCTTACTTCTCCAGCACAATCTATGAGTTTGTTGGTGTTTGCTTTTGCTGTTATCACTTCCTTTATGCTAATGAAAACTAAACTGAAAGAACAAGTGCATTTTATCACCTGAGGCCTCAGGATATTCTTGTATATGTTGGAGGTGAAGACAGAAGCTGCAGAAAGCAAAGCAGAGTCAGCTGACGACATGACGGCAGCGGCCACACATGCAGTACCGATGATGGAGATGAATGGCGGAGTGAGGTGCTGCAGGGTGATGGGCAGAACTAGAACTGATTCCCCACGTTCATATGGAGATGGAGAGCCATAGGAAGTCATGTTCCAGTCTGAGACACAAAAGAAGGAAAGACTGAAAAATTGTCACATTATCTGTTTGAGTGATTCTGAAATGAGAGTACTGTGTATACTAAGGAGTGAACTAAACACTGTGTGATGCACAGCATGGAGCAGAGTGGGCCCAGGAAAATCATAAACAGACACAATTATCCAATCATCAAAAGTTATGTGATGTAAAATGTGAAATTGTGCGACATTTAACATGTTGTCACATGCCCCACATCCCATTGCACTTCCCTAATCTGAATATTGAATATTGGTATTTACTTTTTAGCGACACTATGGGGGTGCATCGAGGTTTGGTAATGTCGCACACGTCTACCACTTTGGTACAAACTGAATTAACTCAGCAACGATTGACAGTAAATGTGGAACATGTTTGGTGCCCAGAGGATGAATTGTACTGACTTTGGTGATCACCTGACTTTTCATATAGTTCCATACAGTTTAATTTGTCAAGTACTTTGGTTGATGAAAGAAAACGGATTACTTCCCCGCCGTTCTTTGGGTTTAGTGGTAATGTTAGCATGCTAAGGTCTTGGCATATACAAAAGTATTGTCCTAAGGAGGGATATCTCTTGGTTCAAAACTGTTTATTTGACAGTCATAAGCATGCAAGGGTGGGGACTAACACTCCATGTTCTTGCTGTTACTATGTGGTGTGCCACAGAGATCCATTCTGGTTCTTTTCTTTTAACCTTTAATATACTGTTTTGTCCATACTGTGCTATTACATGTATCATTATGCAGATGACACCATTGTATATTGTGTTGATGATTCTGTCTATTTAGCCATTTAGACGCTACAACCCTTTTTTACCTGATGTAAATACAACTAAATGTATTGTTTTCAACATCCAGAGATATAGATGTGATCAATTTGCATATCTGTGCTGTTACAAGGTTTAAATACAAAACACAAATATTTCAGCATTTGGCTTCATGAAAAAAATGTGCATTCATTTGTAGACATGCTGTTATCTCCTTTCACGTTCAGGAGATGTTTACAACACTCAGCACTATATTTGTTTATGATAATTACACAACCTAAAAACACCATTTGTCATGTAAGTTAGTACCTTCCTTGATCTGTGCCTGACACTTATTTGAGCAAGTAAATGTTTGGGAGTTTCTTAGTTCCTGGTACTAAACTTATATAATTAATTACACACAGGTATAAAGAGACATTTGTTTTCCCAGTTTACCCGAGTATCTAGAACATGTTAATACCTGTGGAGGCAGCAACTGCCCCAAGCAGAATTGATGGTATTCCAAATACAGGTAAGATCATTGCAGAAACAAAACAAGTTCTCTTGGCTGTGGATGTAGAAGATGCCGACAAAGTCCTCTGATGGACGCACTGAAATCCCATATTTCCCAGGGCCTTAAAAGTAAAACAGTTGATTTGTTGCTTTATTTACAGCCTGTTCCTACAATCTGTCTGATTATTTAGTTAAAATAAAAAATGTTTCACTATTTAAATGTGTATTTATCATCATTCTGAAGATATTTATCAAGACTAGAATGAATTTGACATCAGCTGTATTGTTGCTTCCTTACAAAGAATAAAAAATCATCAATCATTATCCAGGTCTGTTTTACTCCCGGTGTACCAATCCAGGGAGCATGTAAGGTGTTGTTCATCAGTGTCTGGCTGATGTCCAAGGAGTAAGGGTTCATCAAAGCAAAGGGAACACAGAGCCACTGCAGAGACAAATACAAATGGAAATAATGAACACACACTTTTAAAGACGTCCTTTGGAGTTTTTGATGCCTTGTGTAAGATTATTTTCTTCAAACGAAAAGCCGGACACCATACAAACTAAAAGTAAAGGAAACTCACCAAGCTGAAGAATATGAGCACAAGCTGTATAACATCTGTGTAGGCCACAGAGTACAGACCTCCCAGCAGTGTGTAGGTGATGGCGACGGCAGCAGAGATCCAGATGCACACACTGAAGGACACATTCAGGACCACGCTCATAACCCCTCCTGTCAAAAACATTGTAACTAACCAGTTTACATTCATTGTACTAAGTCATATCTACACAGCGTAGAATTTACATGTATTCACTTGTTTCACTTAACAGATAAAGGAATTGTAAACACAGTTACATATATATGTATATGTTGGTAAAATGCATATGTTTATACCGTACCTAAACCAATTAGTGTAGTGGGCACAGTCACCACGTCAACACAAAGTGAAGCCAGGGACAGTCCAGCTGTTAACACTTTTCCATACTTGGCATGGAAAGGGTCCAGCATCGTCATACACTTTCTGTCTCTCATTGGCTTTGCAAACACCGTGCCAGCTTCATTTAAAAGAAGACAGGGCAAGTCACAATTAGAAAAACAATAAAACAACAATTAAAAGGTGATCACATATCACAAGTTCTATTAGATTCATTAATCTTTAAAAAAAAGTAATCAGTTTAATAACAATAAGTATTGTTAGTTACAACTAATAAATAAAGTCATCAAATGATCATTAAATGTGCAGGTTAGTAATTATATTTAAATTAAGAAATAACCTGCATAATGACCGGTGCCTATTTCCATTTATCAAATAATAGATTTATTTTAACATTGACTGCTAAAATCTGGAACAAAGTTTTAAAGATTCATTTTCTTTTTAGAATAGTGGCCATATTAGATTACTTCACGGAGCAAAAGTGGCTGATTTTCTTTTGCCGTCTGAAGGGAGACACACACCATGTCAACATGTCAGTTTGAGTTTCAAGTTATGAAGCATCTCCCTGTTTGTCTGGATACATTATTTTTGTCAGATATAATTTAAAACTCTTACCAACAATAAAAGATGAGCTGTAAGCCATTAATAACAAGAGAGTCCAGGTTAGTCCCATTGAGGGCGTGTACACCATCTCAGCTGTGCCAACAATAACGCCTCCTCCGATCCATGTAGCTACAGGATGGATCAACACACAGCAAGGAAGATAGTGCACAAACAACTGCTTTTTGAACAGAGGTCAAAAATGTTTTTTAACGGACACTTTTTAAAATATTGACTATTTATAAATAGCGGGTTAGTGCAGGAAGTGCTGCTGATGATTCTCTCTGACCAATCTCTGTGGTCTGCAGTGAATGGAGTTGAGCAGAACTGTGCCATAACATGCATACCTGCATTAGACTCTATCTTACAGTATATGCAGTTTATCTCAAGTTTATTTTGAGACCAAGTGCAGTGTTTTACATTGTTTAGCAATATATTTAATCTCATAGAGTTTCATTTAGTGAGAAGTAGATTGTATCTGACCATTAGAGTCTAACTTGTAGTGTAATCAAACTTAGTAACAATGCTTTTAGAAGCACTTACATCTTGTCTACATGAACACAAATAATGATCAGTACTGTAATAAATGTGAACACTTAATACTTATTATTATCCTTTCTTAGGTTTCTTAACTCTGGCTCAGAAGACTAAACAACATCAAGGGTAACTTTGTTTTCACATTCTTCATTCCAGCTGACAACCTACAATCACTTATTTAACTCTCATACTTCATAGCTTATATTTCATTACAGTGTTTGTGGAGGAACTCTATGCAGTGCTTTCATCCTCATGCTACAGCTTTGTACATACATTTATTTTTATGTTCACAAACATATCAATACATTCAAAGTGTCTTGTTGCCTGATGGAAACTGGAACTTTGTGCAGCCAGCTCATAAGACACCAACCCTTTACAGAACCAAAAATATATTTATATTCTTAAAAAATATATTTCTTTAACAATCACAACTTTGTAGTTCCAGTTTCCATCCAAGTGTTGTTAGCGGTGCTCTCCTCACCTGTCATTGTGAAGATCCCCACCACCACGTTAATGCTCCGGTTTCCCAGCAGAGCCATCTCTATTCCAGAGGCCGAACTTTTCTTCTGTTCCCTTTTGGACTTGAAAGAAGCCCAGATGCCGGTCCCAAGGACCAGCAGGTAGAAAAACGACATCGCTATCACTCCTGGGATGTTAACAGCCATGATAGATGCTGACTGGTTTCCTCACTAGCTGATGTCAGACTGACTGGTGAGTGTTACAGAAAAGAGGGGAGACAATCTAGAGGACAAACCGGAAAAACAGGAACTTCCTCCAATTGAATCCCGTCTGGTGAAACGACTGATTTAATGATTCTTGGCAAGTATAAAGGATATTCTTGAATGCATCTTGAGCATCGTTAACATTGAGCCAAGAGGCAACTAAATTAGTACTTATAGTGAAGTGTGAGAAGTATGATATCCCTGTAGTTGGCACACACTTTCCGGTCCCCCTTTTTTAATAGGGGAATCACCACCCCGGTCTGCCACGCCCTAGGCACTGTCCCAGAACTCATCAACCCCTACGGCTTTGCCACTGTGGAGTTGTTCGTCTGGACTGAAATAACTCCAGAAGAAATGAAGAAGTCCACAGGCATGTTGCTGTACATGTCAGTGTTGGACCTGCACAAAGATGAGCAACTTTTGGTGTAAGCAAACCATCTTCCATGTGTCATTCTCTGCCACTGTCATGTCCCCAGACTGTACAGGACAGTTCATGGCCATTTGATCTAATCTTCATATGAGTGACCCAGAGGAAACAGGAGCAACAGGAACATTCACTGGCAGTACCACCAAGACCTCAGCATGTGAAGGGACACTGAGAGAGGAGAGAATTACCCTGTGTGGGGAAAAACGCCTGGACATATTTTCCATTTTATGGCCTGTTTTTGCAGATGTAAGAGTAAAAGACTCAAAACTTTTACTGGAAATAGTTGTATACATTTCAAACTTCAAATGAGAATGAACATGTTAAATCTCTTATTCATGTACAATTGCTGTGTTTTTTGTTCACTAAACCACTAAACTCAAATTCCGCTTTTGTGTTTCTCTTCATTTTAAACTGTTATTACACTCTCATAACATGCAACAAATTGTAAATGACTGCTAGATATGGAAAGGTCCAGGTATTGTTGGAAAATGGGCAAAAGCACTTACTCACAGGACATTTTCTCACCTTTTTATAGTCAAAATAAGCAAAAAAGTCCAGGCGAAAATGTTGAGGCTTTTTAGGCTTAGGTGTGAAAGGGTTAAAGGCTCACTTTTGGTTATAATCTTCGTCTGATTCGCTGCATTTGGGTCCTCCCCTGTCCTGAACCGTGACACAAACTGGCTCAGTAGATGTGACAAGGTGGGAGTCCACCATAGATATAAACAACACATTCTAATTCATTCAAACTAAAGTTAGCTAACAAACAAGTCGCAGTGGAACAACATCAGCAATGGAAGCATTGCATGGATGTGCACGATGTTGATGCCCACTCGCAGCCATAGAAGTAATCAACATCCTGGTGATCTCAAATGTGCAAATGTATTCCCTTGATTGCATTTGGGCATTTGGGTCACTGTGTTCTGGTCTTTGTATTTCATTTCATGCATTTTATCAAATAAAACTATCTGAATTCATTTTATTACTTATGTTTAAAAATGTAATTCTAATACTTTTCTTTGCATTAAAAGCACTTTGAATTAACTGTGCGATGTGATCAGCTGTTGCGTAATACCTGCTTTGAATCACTTCCTAAAAATCTGCCTCGCACTAAAACACTAAAAGTACTTAGTCATTCAAAAAGTTTTTTTTTCGTTGTATAAAAAATAACAAACACAGTTTTGATTGACATACTTTAATTATAATAACAAAGTAAACAACTAAATTAATATATGTAGAAAAAACAAAGTAAAAAGTCCAAAAGACTCTTTCTGTGTTAAACTTACACAAAACAATCACAATAAAGGAACAAGACAGCGCACAGCTATAATGCTAATATTTCATTTGCTTCTGTGATTAAAAGACAATAATAAAAGACGTACAGCTAGCAAACCAATAAAAACATATTTCATTAACATTTGTTGAAGCATCAAAGTAAAGCAGAGCAAGTTTCCCAAAACATTTCCAAAGCAACCAGAACGTGAGGACAAGGCTTGTGTATCTACAGTTATGTGAGTTATCAAATCATTCTCACTCCCAACTCGTCAAATACAAACGTCTCGGTCAGTTTTGCACACGTCAGGACGGCGTGTCAGTCTCCGCACGTTACATGCATAGTGTGTCTTTTCAAAATAAAATTCCAACGTACGTTTTCTTCCACTTTAACCACTTTGACTTGGTTAGATTTACGCAACAAAACTCTTTGGTTAGGCTTCGGAAGAGATTAGCATTTGGGTTGACGGTCTAAAATAAATGAACGCGTTAAAAATATTAACGCAGATTAATCACGCTCCTAGATGCCCCTGACTTTTGTTCCGCCAGCATCCCCCCCCCCCTCCCCGTCACAACTCACTTTTCAAATTGACAGGTGCTCTTTTATTACAAGTTTGTTACACATTTCAAGTGTTGGTATTTGAAGAGTTGGGATTGAGATGACAGTCTTGTTTCTATCCTTTCTATTCGACTGCATATCTCCTTGTATTTTCTCTGACTGTGCACATCACTCATACTGCTGAACTGCTGCTATCATTGCTGTCCATTCTGCAACAACACACAGAGGCCAGCAGCTTGTCTATGGTCCCTTTCCTCATGAGAACATACAGAGCTAAGTCTGCGAGAGGACTCAACCGAAGAAGCAAAGAAGACAGGTGGGTGAAGGTAATGTCACATTTGATTCCATCTGCCAACAACCAAATGATGTAGGGCAGGAACAGCAGCGTGTAAATAAGAAGCACAAGGACCAACATTCCTACAATTCGTCGTTTTTCGTCAGCGGGGACTGAGATGGAAGCGGACAGGGCTCTGAGGGTCCCACTGAGGAAGAATATGAGTAGTGGGAGGGGAAGGAGGAAAAAGGCAGCGGCGATTGGACTTTGGTCATATGGAATAGAGACGGCCAAGGACGTGAAGAGACAGACAACTGGAAGGACCCAAATCACAACACAGACCACCACAGAGATCTTGATGCTTCGTCTGAAGCGGTACCACAGTGGGTGGGCGATAACTAAATACCTGTAATACAAGAGAGACACAGCTTCAGAATCTTTAGTGATATAACGGTCACAAAAGTACTGCACACATTCTGCATAGACAGACAGCTACCTTTCCAGACCGATAGACACCATGAAGCAAACACTGGCCACCAGACCAGAGTAGTAAATAAGATTTGAGGCGATAGATGTCACCAATGTCTGCTTAGGTGGCACCACCAAGACGATCATGCAGCAGAGCTGAATGAGGTCGGAAATGAGAAGGTTCATGACGTAGATTGGAGCAACATGATCCTTTTGCACCTGCAGGAAGACATCGGTAGAAGAAAAGAAAGCAGCTGTAAACATGTTCTGACCCATGATCTGCAGGGTCCAATCAGCTTCATGCACATTTTAATTATAGAGTGAATTAGTACCGTGAATGTAGAGGTCAATAAAACACATCATCCTAGCCCCCTGACACCACATCAAGATCTTACACAGACAGATACAGAGAAGAGCAGCCAGAGAGCACAGACCTCCAACATCCTTACCAATCATTTTGAGCAAAGATGTTCGCATTAGCTTTTGAGTGAAGTCATATTAGATTAGTCCAATGTGTCAAGAAGGGCTAACATGCTAGCATCTGATCCGCTGAAAGGGAGGAGGCTAAAGTTTTCATGCCGAGTACACCCGGACCCTCAAATTAATATGAAGCCTATGCAATTGGTACATACCAGAAAATAAACAGCAAAGATGGCCGTGAGGGTCAAAGGAAGGCCGATACAAATGATTATGCACGTCACTACATATGAGATGAATCCAATTTGTCCACTATAATCGTAGTTGCTGGAAGGTGTCCAGTCATAGTCATCAGAGATGTTCCAGGATGTCTCGCTGTTAATGTTCAAACAGTAGAAGTAAATGTAGGAACTGTCCATTCTTCAGAGTGAAAGCCTGTTTATGAGATCAGATTGTAGAAGTTAGTATGTTGTTTAATATTTACCGAAGATTGTTATGGTATCAAACATTTCCAATATTTGTTACATTATCTGCTAATAATATGGAATTAAATGATACAGTTTCACATAGTGCAACATGTTCTGGTGAAGCAGGGGCGGAGCCTGACGTTCACGCACCATTAGAGATGTTAGATGTTAGAAACATGACAGTTGAAAAGGATAAACCATGATGCTGCAGAGCCCGTTTAGTGTCTAACTTTTCTATAACTTTCTTCATCACTGAGTCTAAAACACAACAAATGTTGAGGATGATCATTTTCTCTCCTGACCTCTACAAAGAGGCAAAATATGTCTGTTACAGTTTTTAAGTTACATAACATTGGTTGGGTAGGAATTTAGTGCATTACTTTTAAACCTTTTGGTATACTATACTGGAGTAAAGATTACAGAATCAATGTTTATTAATGCCCCTGGTGCTCATGGGAGGTCTGTACTGCAGTCACAGAACATCGTCCAGTGTTTCAGGCATTTAAAGTAATGTTTAATATTACCCGTCTTGAGTTGCATAACATACCATCAATAATCATATTTACAACACACACCGCTCTTTTGCATATCTCTGCAAACTGCAAATATAAATACCTCTCAGTGGATTAATATTTGCACATAATCTAAAGTAATTACACAACAGTTAATATAATAACAATAATAACAATAAGAATAAGAATAATGACAAGCAAGTTCTAGATATCTGGACTCCTTTCCTAATATGTCTAAAGAGTAGTACTACATTTTATTTAATTGCTTTCATTAAAAATACTCGCATGCAAATATTGTTGGAATTGTTTCTCATTATTGTAATTACTGACTCTGGGTTCACGAGATCTGTTTTTTTGTGCCTAATTATGTTGCTTTTACTTCTGTCTGGTATTCAACCTAACCCTGGTCCTTTAATGACATATAATACCCCGACGGACTTTAAGAACATGTCTGGGTTACACATCATCCATATAATGATGTGGATGATCGCAGCTTGCTCTCCAAAATGGATATGTTGCGAATTTGGTCTGAGTCAACTGGTGCTGATTTAATTATTGTATCTGTGACCTGGATTTCGAAGAATATAGTGAATAAAGATGTCGCAATTGATGGCTTCAATATTTATCGTTCGGACCGCCCCAGAAAAGGCGGTGGCGTGGCGATTTATGTGAAATCTAATCTTGCTGCTCAGGTCATCCTCTCCAAATCTGCTATTAAGCATTTGGAAATCCTAGCACTAAGCATTGATTTATCTGGCGGTCTGCTTTTAACTGTTGTTGGTTGCTATAGGCCCCCTTCTGCTCCCAATGCCACATTATTCTCGCTAATGCAGATTTTATCTCAACTACATTGTAAGGAAATCATCCTGGTAGGTGATTTTTACTTATTTTTACTTTGTCTGTCTCTTAACTTTACACAAGTCATTGAAAGTCCCACACATCTTAACACCAGGTGTCTAAAAATATCATCTCTTATCGATCTTTTAATTACTAATAAGCCCCATAAATATATTGCAACCAGGGTCTTTGCTAATGACCTAAGTGACAACTGTTTAGTTGGTGCTATTCGGGATACCAAAATCCCCCGTACTAAGCCCTGTGTTGTCCTGAAAATAAATCTTAAGCACTTTATAAAGCAAGCCTTTTTTCATGACTTAGTTCATTTTAAATGGGATCGTCTTTTATTGATTGGTGATGTTGACCATGCCTAGAATTATTTCTATGACAGCTTTAGTTATTTTTTAAATAAACATGCTCCGTTTCGCCAGTTCAGGGTGAAGGGCCGCGATACCCCCTGGTTCACTCCTGATCTGGCAGGCCTCTTACGCAAGAGGAACCAGCTTTGGGCTGCTGCGAGGAAGTCTGGCTCTGAGGCTGACTGGCTTCTTTTTCGTCAATCGCTGTACTGCTTCCATTAAAAAAGCCAAAAGCTATTTTTACTTATCCCAGACCACAGACAGTTTAAACGACCCTAGGAGATTTTGGCAAACCATACAATCTCTCTCTGCCAGCTCTTGCTCCTTAGAGCTGCCTCCTAACATTGTTGTTGACTCCACCCCTGTGCCAAATAAGTCCAAGATGCTTAATTGTTGTAACAAACATTTTATTGCCTCCAGTTCCTTAAAGGACACTATATCTTTTGGTAAATCACCCCCCTCCTTTCCTACCAGTCATGCCTCTAGTAGCCACACTTTCTCCTTCACCCCCTTCTCTGTTGGAGAGGTTTGTAAGGCCTTAAAGGGCCTAGACCCCAAAATATCCGCAGGCCCAGACAATTTCCCCCCTTATTTCTTACGTCTAACTGCAGATATTATAGCCGAACCAGTGTCTCATGTTTTAATCTTTGGCATTTTATGCCAGAAGTTATCAGAAGTTATTGGCCTGTCTGATCAAACTGTTGGTTGGTTTTCAAACTACCTTTCAAATCATAAGCAATGTGTACAATTCAGTGGTCTCTCCTCCAGCTTTCTTAATGTCACCAGAGGTGTTCCTCAAGGTTCCGTCTTAGGACCCACCCTTTTTACAATTTATGTAAATGATATGGGTCAAGATATTGATGCCTCTTTACATCTTTATGCTGACGATACTGTTGTATAGTGTTGTGCTAGCATTGTTGCCCTTGCATTTGAACGTCTGCAGTCTGCTTTTAACATTATTCAGTTGCACCTACTTCATCTCAGGTTGGTGTTAAATGCAGACAAAACAAAGGTCATGTTATTTTCCAATAATATAAGGGTACCTGCTGTTCTCTGCATCATATATGTCTACACCGTCAGCATGTCTTGGCTACCATCCTCAGTCAAACGGGCAGTCAGAGCGGCTCAACCAAGAGCTGGAGACGACCCTACGCTGTCTCGTCTTGCAGAACCAGGCCACCTATAGCAATCACCTCACCTGAGTGGAGTATGAACACAACACACTTCCCACAGCTGCCACCGGCCCATGCCATGGTCAGACGCTGTCGCCGGATACGGGACGGTGCTCGCCGGGCCTTGCTTAGAAGTTCGGTCCGGATGAAGGCCGCAGCTGACGTACATCGCAGGGCTGCTCCCATCTACAGACTGGGCCAGAAGGTCTGGCTCTCCACCAAGGACCTACCTCTCCACGTTGCCTCCAAAAAATTGGCTCCAAGGCTCGTGGTTCCATTTTGCGTATCGAACATTATTAATCCTGTGTCTGTGCGTCTAGGTCTCCCCAGGTCTATAAAGGTTCACCCCACATTACACGTCAGCAGGGTCAAGCCCATGCTGGAGAGCCCACTCATCCCCGCTTCCAAGCCCCCTCCACCCCCCCAGATCGTCGACGGTGGTCCGGTATAAAAGGTCCGTAAGCTCCTGGCGGTCCGCAACCGGAGACATGGCAAGCAATTCCTGGTGGACTGGAAAGGCTATGGGAAGTTTTCATGTTGTCTTGTCACTTCCTATTTTATTTTGTACCAACCTCTTGTTTCTCAATCCAGATCCCTTTACTTCCTGTCTTTATGTGGTTTCTATGTGGCCCCTGATTGTTTCCACCTGTACCCACTCACCTCTTGTATAAATAGTCTTGTCTCCCCTTGTCTTGTGCCAGTTTGTCTTATCAAAATGCTGTTATCATCACTTTAAATAAATACTATCTTGAACATTCAGAAGTTTGCTGGATTGATTTGAAAGGCAGTCATAGCGTCTGAGGTTTGTATATCCTCCTTGAGTTTGATTATCTGAAGTAAACATTTGTTTCTGGCATCGTGCGTTTGTGTCTTCCTTCCCTGTGTCCGAGGTCTTGACATAAAGTTTAGCCAGTTCAAAGAACATTAAACATTAACAAAAATATCAAACTAAACATTGTTTATGTAGCGTCTTACACTTAACAATGATTAACTACAAGACACATAAATATAATCGGTGGGAGTCCATGGCAGATATAAATAACAAATTCAAATACTTGAAAAGTTGCAATGAATTTGAATTTGTTATTTCAAATTCATTAAAACTAATGTTAGCTAACAAACAAGTTTAAAAAATGTAGAACTTATTACTGTACTGTAACTGTATTTTTGGTCTTAGTATTTCATTTTCATTTCATGAAATTAAAATCTTAATTCATTTTAAAATGTAATTCTAACGCTTTTCTTGCATTAAAAGCACTTTGAATGAACTCTGTGTTTGAGATGTGAACGGATGTTGCATAATACCTGCTCTGAATCACTTCCTAAAAATCTGCCTCGCACTAAAACACAAAAAATACTGAGTCATTCAAAAAGGATGAACAAATAGTATGTTGTTGAGATTAAGTTGTAAAAAAGAAATAACAAACACAGTTTTGATTGACATACTTTAATTATAATAACAAAGTAAACAACTAAATTAATATATGTAGGAGAAGAAAAAACAAAGTAAAAAGTCCAAAAGACTCTTTCTGTGTTAAACTTACACAAAACAATCACAATAAAGGAACAAGACAGCGCACAGCTATAATGCTAATATTTCATTTGCTTCTGTGATTAAAAGACAATAATAAAAGACGTACAGCTAGCAAACCAATAAAAACATATTTCATTAACATTTGTTGAAGCATCAAAGTAAAGCAGAGCAAGTTTCCCAAAACATTTCCAAAGCAACCAGAACGTGAGGACAAGGCTTGTGTATCTACAGTTATGTGAGTTATCAAATCATTCTCACTCCCAACTCGTCAAATACAAACGTCTCGGTCAGTTTGCACACGTCAGGACGGCGTGTCAGTCTCCGCACGTTACATGCATAGTGTGTCTTTTCAAAATAAAATCCCAACGTACGTTTTCTTCCACTTTAAAGTTGACTTGGTTAGATTTACGCAACAAAACTCTTTGGTTAGGCTTCGGAAGAGATTAGCATTTGGGTTGAATAAGTATGTGTGTTACGTAAAATAAGCACATTTCTTACGTACGCGCTAACCGCATAAGTAACGTAACGAAAGTACAGTAAAATAAGTCGATGTTGACGAACGGCGGTCTCCTGGGTGAACGTCCATCCTCACTAACCTCATCATATTACTGTTGCTCTTACTGGTTAATAGTGACTCGGATGGGTTTATATTCTTAAAAAGCCCGGTGTGTCTCATACAGACGCTATAGAGTGCGTCAGGGTCTCTGACCAAGTGTTGGTATTTGAAGAGTTGGGATTGAGATGACAGTCTTGTTTCTATCCTTTCTATTCGACTGCATAATCTCCTTGTATTTTCTCTGACTGTGCACATCACTCATACTGCTGAACTGCTGCTATCATTGCTGTCCATTCTGCAACAACACACAGAGGCCAGCAGCTTGTCTATGGTCCCTTTCCTCATGAGAACATACAGAGCTAAGTCTGCGAGAGGACTCAACCGAAGAAGCAAAGAAGACAGGTGGATGAAGGTAATGTCACATTTGATTCCATCTGACAACAACCAAATGATGTAGGGCAGGAACAGCAGCGTGTAAATAAGAAGCACAAGGACCAACATTCCTACAATTCGTCGTTTATCGTCAGCGGGGACTGAGATGGAAGCGGACAGGGCTCTGAGGGTCCCACTGAGGAAGAATATGAGTAGTGGGAGGGGAAGGAGGAAAAAGACAGCGGAGATTGTTTCTTGGACATATGTAATATACCAGAACAAGGACCTAAGGAGATAGACAGCTGGAAGGACCCAAATCACAACACAAACCACCACAGATATCTTGATGCTTCGTCTGAAGCGGTACCACAGTGGGTGGGCGATAACTAAATACCTGTAATACAAGAGAGACACAGCTTCAGAATCTTTAGTGATATAACGGTCACAGAAGTACTGCACACATTCTGCATAGACAGACAGCTACCTTTCCAGACCGATAGACACCATGAAGCAAACACTGGCCACCAGACCAGAGTAGTAAATAATAAAGATGGTGTGATATGTCTTCCCATGCTTAGGTGGCACCACCAAGACGATCATGCAGCAGAGCTGAATGACGTCGGAAATGAGAAGGTTCATGACGAAGATCGGAGCAACATGATCCTTTTGCACCTGCAGGAAGACATCAGTAGAAGAAAAGAAAGCAGCTGTAAACATGTTCTGACCCATGATCTGCAGGGTCCAATCAGCTTCATGCACATTTTAATTATAGAGTGAATTAGTACCGTAAATGTAGAGGTCAATAAAACACATCATCCTAGCCCCCTGACACCACATCAAGATCTTACACAGACAGATACAGAGAAGAGCAGCCAGAGAGCACAGACCTCCAACATCCTTACCAATCATTTTGAGCAAAGATGTTCGCATTAGCTTTTGAGTGAAGTCATATTAGATTAGTCCAATGTGTCAAGAAGGGCTAACATGCTAGCATCTGATCCGCTGAAAGGGAGGAGGCTAAAGTTTTCATGCCGAGTACACCCGGACCCTCAAATTAATATGAAGCCTATGCAATTGGTACATACCAGAAAATAAACAGCAAAGATGGCCGTGAGGGTCAAAGGAAGGCCGATACAAATGATTATGCACGTCACTACATATGAGATGAATCCAGTTTGTCCACTATATTCGTAGCTGCTGAAAGGTGTCCAGTCATAGTCATCAGAGATATTCCAGAAAGTCTCGCTGTTAATGTCAAAACAGTTTAAGTCCATGTAGGAACTGTCCATTCTTCAGAGTGAAAGCCTGTTTATGAGATCAGATTGTAGAAGTTAGTATGTTGTTTAATATTTACCGAAGATTGTTATGGTATCAAACATTTCCAATATTTGTTACATTATCTGCTAATAATATGCAATCAAATGATACAGTTTCACATAGTGCAACATGTTCTGGTGAAGCAGGGGCGGAGCCTGACGTTCACGCACCATTAGAGATGTTAGATGTTAGAAACATGACAGTTGAAAAGGATAAACCATGATGCTGCAGAGCCCGTTTAGTGTCTAACTTTTCTATAACTTTCTTCATCACTGAGTCTAAAACACAACAAATGTTGAGGATGATCATTTTCTCTCCTGACCTCTACAAAGAGGCAAAATATGTCTGTTACAGTTTTTAAGTTACATAACATTGGTTGGGTAGGAATTTAGTGCATTACTTTTAAACCTTTTGGTATACTATACTGGAGTAAAGATTACAGAATCAATGTTTATTAATGCCCCTGGTGCTCATGGGAGGTCTGTACTGCAGTCACAGAACATTGTCCAGTGTTTCAGGCATTTAAAGTAATGTTTAATATTACCCGTCTTGAGTTGCATAACATACCATCAATAATCATATTTACAACACACACCGCTCTTTTGCATATCTCTGCAAACTGCAAATATAAATACCTCTCAGTGGATTAATATTTGCACATAATCTAAAGTAATTACACAACAGTTAATATAATAACAATAATAACAATAAGAATAAGAATAATGACAAGCAAGTTCTAGATATCTGGACTCCTTTCCTAATATGTCTAAAGAGTAGTACTACATTTTATTTAATTGCTTTCATTAAAAATACTTATTTTCCCCATGTTTTTTAAAAACCCAAATGAAATAAAACATCAGGGGTTTAAACACAGTAGTCTGTGCACCTGCGGGCTGCTTGTTAAATGCTGCATATTTATTTGCATGACTGTTGCAGTTTCTTTATCCTTTTTCTTTTAAACTATATAATATAATGGAGCAAAATGTACCTTTGAAAGCTACAACACACGACCTGGATGAGTTCCTGACAGCAAGGAGATGTCTTGTCCTCTACAATCAAACAGTCTAGATTGCATATATCTATGATGTATATCATAGATATATGCAGTGGGTTGATGATAATCTTCACTTCCTCTTTTAAAGGAAGAAAGAAAAAATGAGTAAGGCCTAAATATGCATTAGCGTGTGAGGGACTGGGGCAGATAAAACTCCACGTTAAGTCCGTATGTTTAAGGTTTTCAGTTTTGAGTCAGCAGTAGTTGAGCTTGTTGCAGCTTTTAATACTTGAACATTAATATGCTCTTGTACATATCCAGAGCAGCCCCCCAGCTGAAAATACTTTCCTGTGTGCATGAGATGGACTTCAGAAAGATTTGGGGGAGACACTTTAAAGTCAGTGGTTCTTTAACAAATCTAAATCTGCTGTCTTTGTCCACCATGTCCTCACAGTGAGTAATGACACACAGTACTGCCTGTACATCTCTGATTATAATCTTCTTCTGAACATGTGTCATGTGCATTAGCTGCTATAAAGATGTAGTTTATATTTAGGTTTGTCTCATCCTTGGTTTCCTCTGATTTTTTTACAGATAATGCAAAGCTTCTTCACGCAATAATGTCCTGAATACAACATGCAACACTTAAAGAAGAAACTAAACTAGACAGGCATTGGTTTGGGAACCGAAGGCGATGAATTACTAAAATGAAGTATGGATTTAGTTTACTCTCAACCTCTGCAGTGAGGACATGTCAGCAGGTATTGACCTCTCTAATAAACACAACAAGCTGTAGTTCTCCAGTAATCTTCCCAAGTGTACTGTGTAGTGTGTCCTTCATCGTGTACGACAGGGTTTTAAAATCTGAGTCAAGTCAATACATGTATTGACTATTTTAATACAGCAGGTTTGTTCAGGAAGTGCTAGTTATGATTCTCTCTGACCAATCTCTGTGGTCTGCAGTGTTGTAACTCTAACTTCTAGTATCGGATCATCTCACTTGGAACCTTTACGGCGGAGGTACCAAAAAACTACTAGCCACAACTTTTAACGATGGAAAACCAAGAAAGAGTGAGTGGAGTTGAGTAGAGCTGTGTCATACCATGCATACCTGCATTGGGCTCTGGAGCCTCAGGACAGAGTTGTTCCTACCACATGTCGGAGAGCATGGGGATTCTCTGACATCACTTATCGTCTCACTTCAACTCAAAATGAATCCACCTTTCAGGAGAACTGAAGAAGCTTCTTGGATGAGAAAAGTGTTCAACGGTAAATATTGTGGAGTTCCCAGCTCTAATGACTAACAGCGGACACTTCTCTGACCAAGCCAAAATTCAGTAAAATAAACAAGGTCAAAAGATTTAAATTAGGAGAGACTTAATTGGAAAGTTGTTTAAAAGTATTTGAAATAAT
This sequence comes from Cottoperca gobio, assembly GCF_900634415.1. Lineage (NCBI taxonomy): Eukaryota > Metazoa > Chordata > Actinopteri > Perciformes > Bovichtidae > Cottoperca > Cottoperca gobio. Next base: position 24,006,291 of record NC_041369.1, on the reverse strand, counting down.
TGATTTGGTTTTACTTTAAACTCTTACAGTATATGCAATTCCTTTCAAGTTTATTTTGAAACCAAGTATAGTGTTTTACATTGTTTAGCAATTTATTTAATTTCATAGATTTTCTGTTAAATTTTGGTTAGTTTAGTTGCATTTAGAAGAAGATTGTATCTGACCATTAGAGTCTAACTTGTAGTGTAATCAAACTTAGTAACAATGCTTTTAGAAGCACTTACATCTTGTCTACATGAACACAAATAATTATCAGTACTGTATTAAATGCAGTGGCGGGCCGTGCATTTCACACCTAGGCCTTCAGTGATGTCCTACACAGTCCTACCTGAATTATTCCACGTCTTAATACCATCATTATGACGCCATGGCTCTAGAAACTATACATTTAGACAGAAAGTACAACAGAGTTATATTAATATTTCCGAAGCATTTATAATCAATAAATCCACATTTACAATTAAGAGTGTTAAACTACCAGCTTTAAGATCGCTAGGATACTGTCAACACTTAAACATAAAAGGCGCTTTTAAGGGATTAGTCTACAAAGTTTTATTAAGTCCACTAAAAGTATGTGAGCTTTAACAAGTGTGTTCACTAAACAGCACATTGTCGCACCTAAAGCAGTTTCATTTAAGAAACGTGACGATAAAGAATAAAGACACAGCAACTATTCACTGAAAATAAAAGAAAACAAACAAATAATTTGCATTTGTTCATGAGGATATCTTTGCGACAGTGGTGAAAGTGTATTCCTAGCCTTGAATGTCCACTTTGATAAAGGTTAATCCAAAACAATTCAACAAGTCTCCTTGAGTACTGTTACTGCACAGCTGAGCCAGTGCACCACACACATCTCTACATCTCTTGCAGAAGCATCAAACATTTTATATATTTGTCAAAAAACAAAATGCTTGTTACCAAAACAACTGATTATTTTAACACAAAATCCATCCTCCTTTCTTTCCTCAAGAAGACTTCAATGACTGTTGTAGAGTTTATCTGTGCGTTTCAGTTCCACCAATAAGTCCTTTTCTACAGACATGGAGGCTAATGCTGAAAGCCGAGTCTGTCCAGTAGCATTTCTGCCATAAGTTTTAATTTGCTTTAAGGCCGAGAATGACCGCTTGGCAGAAGCAGTGGACACAGGGATAGGACTCGCTAGCGTCAGGGTTGGCCGTTCTCTTCTCATGATGTCTAGCTTTTCTTGAAAAGTTTGTCTCGAAAATGGCGTTGTAATGATATCTGCGACCAAATCGATCTCTTCTCCTCCTTCAGCCGTTGTGGGTTGAAAAAACAGCTTGTAGAAATCTACACATATTAGCTCGTTCAAGGTTGCTAGCTCTGCGTAGCTCTGCCTCTCAATAGTGCGTATCCAATCGAAAGACGTGGCATGTGCTGACGTTATCGTACGCCTTCTAGCTGGCCCCTATGTCGCCAACTCGAAATCTGATTGGTTAACGCCACAGTTTTGTCTTCGTTCACTTTAAGCGACAGGCGCCCGCGCTGTTGCTTCTGAAGGCCTCAGGGCAGATCTCTTGGACCCTGGCAACACATCATGGCTGAAATATGATTGGATAAAAGCTCTAACATAAAGGCCAGACCTCCAAATCTCCATCTGAGGCTGGAAGCAGCTGCAACCAAGAGGAAAGCTATGAAATGAAGAGAATAGACTATGGGGAATATTTCAAAATTAAATTTATATTCTGATGATGTTTAGGCCAGCAGAGAAGGCCTTACTGGCCCTGACGGCCCGCCACTGATTAAATGTGAACACTTAATAATAATACTTATTATTATCCTTTCTTTGGTTTCTTAACTCTGGCTCAGAAGACTAAACAACATCAAGGGTAACTTTGTTTTCACATTCTTCATTCCAGCTGACAACCTACAATCACTTATTTAACTCTCATACTTCATAGCGTATATTTCATTACAGTGTTTGTGGAGGAACTCTATGCAGTGCTTTCATCCTCATGCTACAGCTTTGTACATACATTTATTTTTATATTCACAAACATCAATACATTCAAAGTGTCTTGTTGCCTGATGGAAACTGGAACTTTGTGCAGCCAGCTCATAAGACACCAACCCTTTACAGAACCAAAAATATATTTATATTCTTAAAAATATATTTCTTTAACAATCACAACTTTGTAGTTCCAGTTTCCATCCAAGTGTTGTTAGCGGTGCTCTCCTCACCTGTCATTGTGAAGATCCCCACCACCACGTTAATGCTCCGGTTTCCCAGCAGAGCCATCTCTATTCCAGAGGCCGAACTTTTCTTCTGTTCCCTTTTGGACTTGAAAGAAGCCCAGATGCCGGTCCCAAGGACCAGCAGGTAGAAAAACGACATCGCTATCACTCCTGGGATGTTAACAGCCATGATCGATGCTGACTGGTTTCCTCACTCGCTGATGTCAGACTGACTGGTGAGTGTTACAGAAAAGAGGGGAGACAATCTAGAGGACAAACCGGAAAAACAGGAACTTCTTCCAACTGAATACTGTCTGGTGAAACGAGTGATTTAATGATTCTTGGCAAGCATAAAGGATATTCTTGAATGCATCTTGAGCATCGTTAACATTGAGCCAAGAGGCAACTAAATTAGTACTTATAGTGAAGTGTGAGAAGTATGATATCCCTGTAGTTGGCACACACTTTCCGGTCCCCCTTTTTTAATAGGGGAATCACCAACCCGGTCTGCCACGCCCTAGGCACTGTCCCAGAACTCATCAGCCCCTACGGCTTTGCCACTGTGGAGTTGTTCATCTGGACTGAAATAACTCCAGAAGAAATGAAGAAGTCCACAGGCATGTTGCTGTACATGTCAGTGTTGGACCTGCACAAAGATGAGCAACTTTTGGTGTAAGCAAACCATCTTCCATGTGTCATTCCCTGCCACTGTCATGTCCCCAGACTAGACAGTTCATGGCCATTTGATCTAATCTTCATCTGAGTGACCCAGAGAAAACAGGAGCAACAGGAACATTCACTGGCAGTACCACCAAGACCTCTGCATGTGAAGGGACACTCAGAGAGGAGAGAATTACCCTGTGTGGGGAAAAACGCCTGGACATATTTTCCATCTTATGGCCTGTTTTTGCAGATGTAAGAGTAAAAGACTCAAAACCTTTACTGGATATAGTTGTATACATTTCAAACTTCAAATGTAACATGTTAAATCTCTTATTCATGTACAATTGCTGTGTTTTTTGTTCACTAAACCACTAAACTCAAATTCCGCTTTTGTGTTTCTCTTCATTTTAAACTGTTATTACACTCTCATAACATGCAACTAAATTGTAAATGACTGCTAGATATGGAAAGGTCCAGGTATTGTTGGAAAATGGGCAAAAGCACTTACTCACAGGACATTTCTCACCTTTTTATAGTCAAAATGTAAAAAAGTCCAGGCGAAAATGTTGAGGCTTTTTAGGCTTAGGTGTTAAAGGGTTAAAGGCTCACTTTTGGTTATAATCTTCGTCTGATTCGCTGCATTTGGGTCCTCCCCTGTCCTGAACCGTGACACAAACTGGCTCAGTAGATGTGACAAGGTGGGAGTCCACCATAGATATAAACAACACATTCTAATTCATTCAAACTAAAGTTAGCTAACAAACAAGTCGTAGTGGAACAACATCAGCAATGGAAGCATTGCATGGATGTGCACGATGTTGATGCCCACTCGCAGCCATAGAAGTAATCAACATCCTGGTGATCTCAAATGTGCACATTTATTCCCTTGATTGCATTTGATTGGTCTTAGTATTTCATTTCATGCATTTCATCAAATAAAACTATCTGAATTCATTTTATTACTTATGTTTAAAAATGTAATTCTAATACTTTTCTTTGCATTAAAAGCACTTTGAATTAACTGTGCGATGTGATCAGCTGTTGCGTAATACCTGCTCTGAATCACTTCCTAAAAATCTGCCTCGCACTAAAACACTAAAAGTACTTAGTCATTCAAAAAGTTTAGATTTCGTTGTATAAAAAATAACAAACACAGTTTTGATTGACATACTTTAATTATAATTAACAAAGTAAACAACTAAATTAATATATGTAGGAGAAGAAAAAACAAAGTAAAAAGTCCAAAAGACTCTTTCTGTGTTAAACTTACACAAAACAATCACAATAAAGGAACAAGACAGCGCACAGCTATAATGCTAATATTTCATTTGCTTCTGTGATTAAAAGACAATAATAAAAGACGTACAGCTAGCAAACCAATAAAAACATATTTCATTAACATTTGTTGAAGCATCAAAGTAAAGCAGAGCAAGTTTCCCAAAACATTTCCAAAGCAACCAGAACGTGAGGACAAGGCTTGTGTATCTACAGTTATGTGAGTTATCAAATCATTCTCACTCCCAACTCGTCAAATACAAACGTCTCGGTCAGTTTGCACACGTCAGGACGGCGTGTCAGTCTCCGCACGTTACATGCATAGTGTGTCTTTTCAAAATAAAATCCCAACGTACGTTTTCTTCCACTTTAACCACTTTGACTTGGTTAGATTTACGCAACAAAACTCTTTGGTTAGGCTTCGGAAGAGATTAGCATTTGGGTTGACGGTCTAAAATAAATGAACGCGTTAAAAATATTAACGCAGATTAATCACGCTCCTAGATGCCCCTGACTTTTGTTCCGCCAGCATCCCCCCCCCCCCCCTCCCCGTCACAACTCACTTTTCAAATTGACAGGTGCTCTTTTATTACAAGTTTGTTACACATTTCAAGTGTTGGTATTTGAAGAGTTGGGATTGAGATGACAGTCTTGTTTCTATCCTTTCTATTCGACTGCATATCTCCTTGTATTTTCTCTGACTGTGCACATCACTCATACTGCTGAACTGCTGCTATCATTGCTGTCCATTCTGCAACAACACACAGAGGCCAGCAGCTTGTCTATGGTCCCTTTCCTCATGAGAACATACAGAGCTAAGTCTGCGAGAGGACTCAACCGAAGAAGCAAAGAAGACAGGTGGGTGAAGGTAATGTCACATTTGATTCCATCTGCCAACAACCAAATGATGTAGGGCAGGAACAGCAGCGTGTAAATAAGAAGCACAAGGACCAACATTCCTACAATTCGTCGTTTTTCGTCAGCGGGGACTGAGATGGAAGCGGACAGGGCTCTGAGGGTCCCAATGAGGAAGAATATGAGTAGTGGGAGGGGAAGGAGGTAAAAGGCAGCGGGGGTTGTATTTAGGCCAATGCAATGCCAAGGACGTGAAGTGACAGACAACTGGAAGGACCCAAATCACAACACAGACCACCACAGAGATCTTGATGCTTCGTCTGAAGCGGTACCACAGTGGGTGGGCGATAACTAAATACCTGTAATACAAGAGAGACACAGCTTCAGAATCTTTAGTGATATAACGGTCACAGAAGTACTGCACACATTCTGCATAGACAGACAGCTACCTTTCCAGACCGATAGACACCATGAAGCAAACACTGGCCATCAGACACCAGAGTAGTAAATAATAATTGAGGTGATAGATGTCACCAATGTCTGCACAGGTCGCACCACCAAGACGATCATGCAGCAGAGCTGAATGAGGTCGGAAATGAGAAGGTTCATGACGAAGATCGGAGCAACATGATCCTTTTGCACCTGCAGGAAGACATCGGTAGAAGAAAAGAAAGCAGCTGTAAACATGTTCTGACCCATGATCTGCAGGGTCCAATCAGCTTCATGCACATTTTAATTATAGAGTGAATTAGTACCGTAAATGTAGAGGTCAATAAAACACATCATCCCAGCCCCCTGACACCACATCAAGATCTTACACAGACAGATACAGAGAAGAGCAGCCAGAGAGCACAGACCTCCAACATCCTTACCAATCATTTTGAGCAAAGATGTTCGCATTACCTTTTGAGTGAAGTCATATTAGATTAGTCCAATGTGCTAAGAAGGGCTAACATGCTAGCATCTGATCCGCTGAAAGGGAGGAGGCTAAAGTTTTCATGCCGAGTACACCCGGACCCTCAAATTAATATGAAGCCTATGCAATTGGTACATACCAGAAAATAAACAGCAAAGATGGCCGTGAGGGTCAAAGGAAGGCCGATACAAATGATTATGCACGTCACTACATATGAGATGAATCCAGTTTGTCCACTATATTCGTAGTTGCTGGAAGGTGTCCAGTCATAGTCATCAGAGATGTTCCAGGATGTCTCGCTGCTAATGTTCAAACAGTATAAGTCCATGTAGGAACTTTCCATTCTTCAGAGTGAAAGCCTGTTTATGAGATCAGATTGTAGAAGTTAGTATGTTGTTTAATATTTACCGAAGATTGTTATGGTATCAAACATTTCCAATATTTGTTACATTATCTGCTAATAATATGGAATTAAATGATACAGTTTCACATAGTGCAACATGTTCTGGTGAAGCAGGGGCGGAGCCTGACGTTCACGCACCATTAGAGATGTTAGATGTTAGAAACATGACAGTTGAAAAGGATAAACCATGATGCTGCAGAGCCCGTTTAGTGTCTAACTTTTCTATAACTTTCTTCATCACTGAGTCTAAAACACAACAAATGTTGAGGATGATCATTTTCTCTCCTGACCTCTACAAAGAGGCAAAATATGTCTGTTACAGTTTTTAAGTTACATAACATTGGTTGGGTAGGAATTTAGTGCATTACTTTTAAACCTTTTGGTATACTATACTGGAGTAAAGATTACAGAATCAATGTTTATTAATGCCCCTGGTGCTCATGGGAGGTCTGTACTGCAGTCACAGAACATCGTCCAGTGTTTCAGGCATTTAAAGTAATGTTTAATATTACCCGTCTTGAGTTGCATAACATACCATCAATAATCATATTTACAACACACACCGCTCTTTTGCATATCTCTGCAAACTGCAAATATAAATACCTCTCAGTGGATTAATATTTGCACATAATCTAAAGTAATTACACAACAGTTAATATACTAACAATAATAACAATAAGAATAAGAATAATGACAAGCAAGTTCTAGATATCTGGACTCCTTTCCTAATATGTCTAAAGAGTAGTACTACATTTTATTTAATTGCTTTCATTAAAAATACTTATTTTCCCCATGTTTTTTAAAAACCCAAATGAAATAAAACATCAGGGGTTTAAACACAGTAGTCTGTGCACCTGCAGGGCTGCTTGTTAAATGCTGCATATTTATTTGCATGACTGTTGCAGTTTCTTTATCCTTTTTCTTTTAAACTATATAATATAATGGAGCAAAATGTACCTTTGAAAGCTGCAACACACGACCTGGATGAGTTCCTGACAGCAAGGAGATGTCTTGTCCTCTACAATCAAACAGTCTAGATTGCATATATCTATGATGTATATCATAGATATATGCAGTGGGTTGATGATAATCTTCACTTCCTCTTTTAAAGGAAGAAAGAAAAAATGAGTAAGGCCTAAATATGCATTAGCGTGTGAGGGACTGGGGCAGATAAAACTCCACGTTAAGTCCGTATGTTTAAGGTTTTCAGTTTTGAGTCAGCAGTAGTTGAGCTTGTTGCAGCTTTTAATACTTGAACATTAATATGCTCTTGTACATATCCAGAGCAGCCCCCCAGCTGAAAATGCTTTCCTGTGTGCATGAGATGGACTTCAGAAAGATTTGGGGGAGACACTTTAAAGTCAGAGGTTCTTTAACAAATCTAAATCTGCTGTCTTTGTCCACCATGTCCTCACAGTGAGTAATGACACACAGTACTGCCTGTACATCTCTGATTATAATCTTCTTCTGAACATGTGTCATGTGCATTAGCTGCTATAAAGATGTAGTTTATATTTAGGTTTGTCTCATCCTTGGTTTCCTCTGATTTTTTTACAGATAATGCAAAGCTTCTTCACGCAATAATGTCCTGAATACAACATGCAACACTTAAAGAAGAAACTAAACTAGACAGGCATTGGTTTGGGAACCGAAGGCGATGAATTACTAAAATGAAGTATGGATTTAGTTTACTCTCAACCTCTGCAGTGAGGACATGTCAGCAGGTATTGACCTCTCTAATAAACACAACAAGCTGTAGTTCTCCAGTAAATGTCACTTACATTTCTGTATTATAAGAACTGGATAACGGCCTTAAAGATGGCGCCTAATCAGTCCAATGAAAATTGATCACATGGTGCATATGAGTTTCCTAGCAACCGGATTTACTTCCTGGTTATGCAGCCCACTGAACATGTGCAGTAGTGTTTCCCCCACTGGCCATAGACTTTACATTGTGGCGCGTCAAAGATTTTAAAATCACGTTTTACAAATATAAAACCTCTAGGGATCAAACATTGAGAAGAGAACAGTTATAATCAACCTTGTTTTATAAACCTTTTACAACCGTGCTCTATATGGGAACTGCTTTTCAGGTATCAGATTAGAATCTGAAAAGGAACAGAATCAATATATCTTAACACATGGTCAAAGATGTAAAAGCAATAACTTTAATATATGTTACAAACATCATAAAAACATTCAGTTAAAAGATCGAAAGCTGTCAAATGACAGCGTCAAATTGTTAAACTGTCAATGAACAGATGACATCACTGATCCCCTGCAGCAACTTCCTGCTTTTCTGTGTTTGCTATATATATATATCTATATCTATATCTATATATATATATATATATATATATATATATATATATATATATATATTATATCTATATATATTATATCTATATATATATATATATCTATACTATCTATATCTATATATCTATATATATATATATATATATATAATCTATATATATATCTATATATATATATATATATCTATATATATATCTAGAGATAATATATATATATATCTATCTCTCTCTATCTATAATATATCTCTCTATCTTCTATATATCTATATCTCTCTATCTCTCTATATATCTCCCTATCTCCTCTCTATATCTCTATCTATGTATCTATCTTCTATCTATCTCTATCTCTCTCTATATATAGATCTATCTCTCTTATCTATCTCCTCTCTCTTGAGAGAGTAATAGATATAGATCGCTCTATATATATATATACATATATAATTATATAATAGATATAGAATAGATATATAGAGATAGAGATTAGATATAATCTTCTATATAATATATAGCATATATATATAATATATATACTATATAGAGATATATATATATATATATATATATATATATATAGATAGATAGCTAGATATATCTATATATATATATATAGATGAAGTGAATTTCAACATTTTGAATCCAACATTGGATCTGAGACTGCATCGTCCTCACACAGAGGTTTTGAGTTGTGGTTTTCATTGCTGCTGGCACCATCTGCTGGTTTGGGTGTTTGGGGCGGGGGCAACACTTTAACTTGAAACACGTCCCACTTCTCAGATATGAGTCCTTTGTTGAAGAGCAGCGCTGCCAGGTAGGACACCAGCAATATGGTTGCAAAAGGCAACCAGCATACAGAGGGTCCTGATGGGGGAATACTGAACGTAAACACCGTCTTCAAGGGTGCATCCTGGGAAATGGATGGCAGGTGGGAGCCCGACCAAGGGCTCTCCACTCAAAAGTCTTAAAAGAAACCCAGCCAGGAAGCCCACAGCGGCACCGTAACCGTTGGATATGTTGAAGAAAAGCACGCAGACCAGCTGCGGGAACATCATGATGTAGGCGATCTCTCCACCCAGGACCCAGAAAGCCATGACACCTGTGTGCAGGAAGGTGAGCGACGTACCGGCCAGACCGAAGACGACCACCGACATACGAATCACCCACCGGATCTCGTTCTCTGATGCCTTCAATCAAAATAAATAAAAGAGGAAATCTGTAAGGTAAGCAGCAGCTGATACATTTGCTTTTCCAAACCTCTCCTCACTCTTAGTTTCAAAGTATTTGTTGTTCGTCCCACCTGAGACTGTTTATAAGAACTGGACGTAAACACCATGACGGCACCCATTGGTTTGTCCACTATGGTTTTAAAGCCTCCAGTTTGGTATTTTGGCCGTCGTCATCTTGTTGTTTTTCTAGGCCATCAACATTCTTGATATTTTACAACCAGCAGTGACACGAGAGGGGGGAGCAAAGTACAACCAAACGCTGATCGAGACATTTTTAGGCGACCAAAATGTTAGAATAAATTTTCAGGAAGTGAAAATAAAGGAGTCGCCCCCTGCTGGAGGTTACAGAGAATGCAGGGTTAAGGTGTAGAGAGAAGTGGAAGGTGGAGAAATTAATATCTAATGATTTGCTAAATGTGCTACAGGTGGCTTCATAGAAGACATCTGACCGGCATGAATAAGAGCGGTATGAGTGTTAATGTGCAATGGCACTTCAAAAATAACAACCAACAATTAAAAAGTACTGCTAAAAACAAAAAAAAAGCTAAAATGGCTGAAGGAGAGGTTTACCCCACCAGATAAGGGCAAGATACATATTCTACATTTATGGTCAGAGTAACAAGTAAAGGAAGTTATCGTCATACACAGACTGTGTGTCACTTATGGAGAATGGAATTGAATAATCTATTCTTTATTCCAGAGTTATGTATATAACTTCTTAATGTTTTTACTTGAGTTACTTAAATTGATTTCTTAAAATGTTAACAACTTGATCAACCTGTAAATCTTTCATAAGACTTAGCTTGCTGAAGTACTGATATAGTTTTACTTATTTAAACTTAAATCGAGTGGTTTTGGAACTAATAGTCACATCTTAAGCATTATTTTAATTTATAGCTTAAACTCTGTATAAGGGGAGGTCACTCCTAAAGGATGTCATGAAGAGAAAAGCAATAGAAGGGATTTATAATTATATTTATACGTTTTATACATTATGACATGGTTTTAGAAAAGTGGTTTCAACAGGTTTATGTTTAACTCCTGCTGTTGCACTGATGTGACCAGTGAGGTGCGGCTTCCTGTGTGAAAAGGCTCCTGAGGTGTTTCTCTTTAGGGGCACATCAGGTGCTAACTGTTGCAAGAATGTGACTGCAGAGATGCATGTACGAGAAGATAAGGATTCTGTGAAGTCCTGAGCTGCAATTTATGGTTTGACTGGTACTCACAGGTTTGAGGAAGAAACATTGGAACAAACGTCGGTCGAGAACGCGCTTGTGTGACCTGTTAAGAGAGAAATGCCCTCGAGATATAAGAGGTCGTTTCTTGGGGATCGAGCGGCGAATATGACGGGCTGAGGAGCTCTAACACGCTTTACATAAAACACAATTTTAATTACAACAAGGGACATGATACTCCCGCAAGGTAATCATATCTTAATCAGATAAATAAGAGCTGCTAGAGTAATGAAGCTAAAAAATTCTAGATGGACACGCAGCTCTCGCCTCTACAGAGAGACAGGAGGGTCATTTTCAGGAGAAATCAAAACGAAAACCTAAACTTTAGATGCTAGAGGTAGAATAGATTAAATACTAAATTGACCACAAGTAGTCACAAGTAGAAAACAGTCCACCAGTTGAATACACAGACATACACAGACGTGGCGATGTCGGACTCTGGCTCGGATATTTCGACAGAATCGAGTGACAGTGAGTCGTCTCGTTGCACCTTGAAGAAGAGGAGTTTATTGAAGAGGATGCCGGTGTCGTGGATTTAGATCATGCGGGCGAGTTTAACGTGGTGGAAACAGAGCAGCGCGAGACACAGTATTCAAGATGGAGACACAGACGGGCGCGAACATGCTGATGATGGTGATGGTGAATCTGGATTTGGCGGAGATCCTGTGCAACAGAACACAGACAGGTATATACATTTGACTATAGTTCATAGAACTTCTCAATAAATAGTAAGTACATCATAATAAAACGTAACATTATCCTCGATCGTAAATAGATCGCAAGCTATCGTTAGCTTGCTATCGAGTCGATAGCTTGGTTTCCATGAACTGTTATGAACCCGACTAGTTGTCTGCACATTGCTCGATCCCTAAACATTTAATTACTTCTATACTTGGACACATCGACGTCTGTAAAGCTTGATAACTTGATTCTCTCTCGAAGTTTCTGCGGTTGAGGTTCTATCGTTGTGTCTGATGTCAAACGTCATATATTACGAGGCTGTATATAAAGCATTAGCTATTAGCTAACAAACAGACCGGAGGACAGCACTGGTTTATAAAGTATAGTCTATATACTGACCGTCTCACCTATAGTGCTTACGAGCCTGTTGTCAAACACAGGCATATAAATAGTATGAAATTAAGATGACGGCTATTTGTATAATGGTACTTCAAACTCATTTACATCTACACTGTGATTATTGTTCTGTAAATGCTCTTATTCTGTCCTTGTACTAATTGTTATGTTTTTGCTATGAAGCACTTTGGGCTGCAATTCTTGTATGAAAGGCACTATACAAATAAAGCTTATTATTAGTATTATTATGTATTATCTTGTATGTTACAGAATGTATCACTATGTGGCATACCGCCAGCTGGTGAGAACTTGTTGGGGAATACTTGGTAAGAACCACAGACTGCCATTCAAAAGATCTGTGCTACGTTTCCATCTGACAACTACACGTCATTCAACTATCAGCACTTTATTAGAGTCAATAACAAAACACAACGTCAGTTCAGTGATTGGATCTGCTTCTGTGCAGCACAACAGCATCCCTCTGGTTTGGTTCTTCACTGCTGAGTGGATCTGGGACTTCCAATGGTTCCTCATCAACATTGTCTTGGCACAAAGCGTAGAGTCTCGGTCAAGAGTTCAGTAACATACTCTGCAAAAGATATGTTTTATAATCAAACATTATATATAATATGTGTGCGTGTGTGTGATTGTATATGTATAGATATATATAAGATATATATATATATATATATATATATATATATAGGATATATCTACATATATATATTATATATGTATATATATATATATATATATATATGTATATATATGTATATATATATAGATATATATATATCATCTATATAGTATATAGTATTATATATGTCTCTCATCGAATCCTCTCATCTCTCTCTCTCTCCTCTCTCTCTCTCTCTCTCTCCATCACCTCTCTGTCTCTCTCTGTCTCTCTCTGTCTCTTGTTCTCTATGTTATCTCTGGTCTCTCTGTCCTCTCCTCTCTCTGTACTCTTATCTGGTCTCCCCTGGTGTCGGCTCTGTCTCCTTCTCTCTCTCCCTGTATCTCTCTCTCTCTGTCTCTCCTCTCTCCGCTACTGCCTCTCTCTACGTCTCCTGTCTCTCTGTCTCGCATCTCTCTCTCGTCTCTCTCTCTCTCTCTCTCTCTCTCTCTCTCTCTCCTGTCTCTCTCTCTGTCTCTCTCATTCTCTCTCTGTACCCTCTATCTCTCTGTCTCTGTTCGCCTCTCTCTCTCTTCTCTTCTCTCTCTCTCATCGCTATCTCTCTCTCTCTCCTCTCTCTCTCTCGCTCTCTCTGTCTCTCTCTCTCTCTCTGTCTCTCTCTGTTCCTCTCTGTCTCCCTGCTCTCTCTATATGTATATATATATATATATATATACGTGTGTGTATATATATATACATACATACATATATATACATACATATATATATATATATGTATGTATATATATGTATGTATGTATATATATATACACACACGTATATATATATATATATATATATATACACACACACACACACACACATATACATATATATATATATATATATATATATATACACACACACACACACACACATGTACAAAACACAACTTTACTAATAAATCTTTCAAACCAGCTTGAACTTGTATTGCATGTTTATACATGTCTGCGTAAAGAACATATCTAATAACATTCATAATAAAAGATGTGGTTGAATTGATTGACAGAGCAATGATATCAAATCAATTAAATATATGAATTATGTACATGCATGTGGTGATTGTATGTTTAACACGTCATGTGCAGGTCTACTGGTACTACAACTGTAATGTACAGATGACGTACAGTCTGTATACTTACTGCTGTACACACAGCTCCCTCCCCAGTGTGGACGTCCAATAGATGGTCGCTGATCATACAGGTGTCCTCAGTTCTGTCAGTGGCTTCATTCACCAATGTTTCAACACCTCTGTAATAATAGGGTGATCGTTAAACGTTAAATAGACTCACGCTTTTACTCAAACTACAGAATAAAATGGGGAAGCCTGTTATAAACATTGAATCTACACTTAATTAAGATAATGAAGTGTAATTAGCTTTAGTTATTAATACTACAAACAATAACACAGATATCAGCTAGGGCCTGGTGTAACCTCGTTACATACAGTAGGTCTAGAGCGATGATGGCTTTATGCTTGTAACAATAAATACAGTAAACAAGTAGCACGGCGTACCTTCGCTCTCTCCCTTTTGGCGAATGCATTTCGTCGTCTCTTGGTGGAGGACTCTGCACCGGCGGACGTGTTTGAGTCGGCGTGCCGGCTTGTGCTGGCTGGGGTCTCGGCAGTATTGTAGGCACAGCTTCTGCGTTCAGTTTTAAATTCTTTTTGAATCTCATTTCCTTGGCGAGCAGTTTGTTGGAAACACAATCTCTCAAAGTGCTGCCCACAAATCGACGGTTTCATCGACGCACTTGTCTTGTCCATAAACGCGACATTTTATCCTCTTTTGGCCACAGAAAGCTGGAGACGGCCCCACACCCCCACACAACACATCGCTTCACAAGTATCCTTGAAGATCGATTGTTTTCCGTTCTTTCTCGTAATAATTGACAGCAGTCTTTGCTGGACGCTTCAACGCAGACGAACACTGGCGGCGGCTGTAACGCAGACGAACACTGGCGGAGGCTGTAACGCAGACGAACACTGGCGGCGGCTGTAACGCAGACGAACACTGCCGGCGGCTGTAACGCAGACGAACACTGGCGGCGGCTGTATTCTACTTGTGACGTCATCGCCCGAACATTGCCGAAGTGGATGCTCTCGGCGCAGCGATCAATTGTTGTTAGCGGAAGTCATTTTTATGCTGTTATGATCGTGATTTATTACGAATACATCAATAATAAAAATATATATATGGCACATTTCACAATAGATATGCAACCTCTATCATATACCAGCCCAATAACACTGACGACAGATCATTTCGTAGGCCCTTAAGAAATGCTTTTTCTTCAAACTGAGAGGACAGAGCGAGGACAGACAGAGCGAGGACGGAGACAGAGCGAGGACGGAGACAGAGCGAAGTCCTCGCTCTGTCTCGGACAACATTTCAAATTCCTTTTCAATGTGTGTGTTTTACTTCCCCCTCAATCTTTTCAAGAATGACAAGAATGTTTTTGACAAACATTTCAGGAACAAACTGAGACTGAGATCTAAGCGTCTTTCTAGAAAAGCGCTATACAAATCTAATGTATTATTATTATTATTATTATTATTATTATTATTATTATTATTATTATCTGTTCAATGATAAATGTGGCTACACCGAGGGTTGCAAAAGTCCAGGGATATTCAAGGTGAAACTTCCATGGAAATGTATGAGAATTAACGAGAAATAAAAGAAATTCAATGTAAATATAAGTTTATCTGCTCAGGCTGTATTTACATCGTCATAAGCAGATAAAAACAAGATCATAGCCATATCAGAAGAAGACAATCTATCTGCAACTTTGCTGAATTCTTTTAATTCAACGGCTTTTAATGTGTATTTCCCCCCAAATAAGTTCCTTATTAAAAGATAAGATCTTTGGAATCGTGCAATAATTCCCAAAATTAACTTCCCTTGGAAATCTTCTGTAAATGTACCTGAACATCTTCGACCCTTTGCTATCCTAGCTACCATCTGACCTTCCACCCTCTTCTCTAACCTTTACCTTGGTCCTCAGGATCTTGGTGTAGATGTTTGAGGAGAAGATGGAGGCTGCAGACAGCAGGGCAGAATCAGTTGATGACATTACGGCAGCAGCCACAGCTCCGATGCCCACAACGGAGATGTAGGGCGGGGTTAGGTGCTGCAGGGAGAGCGGTAAAATCAAACCCGTCTGACCTCGTTCAAACGGAGACGGAGAGCCGTACGAAGTCAGGTTCCAGTCTAAGACACACAAAGAGGCACAGGATGAATCACACTGTGCAGTGCAGCAAGTGTGGGAGCAGGATGTGATGTCTAGAGCTACCTACAGCACAGTTAGTGTGCTAGTTCTTCTAGTAGCAACTATTTCCATTTAGCAACATTTGGAGAAAATACAAGTTTACATTTCAAGTTGAAAGGTATTCAACACGACTGCTTTACCCGTTGATGCAGCCACTGCCCCAATAAGCACAGGAGGAATCCCAAACGTGGGTATGAGAAATGCTGCAGCGTAGCATCGCAGCTTAGCTGTGGCTGAGGAAGAGGCCGATAAGGTCCTCTGGTGGAAGTCCTGGAAACCGAGATCTCCTATACTCTTGGAGGGAAAGAGAAATAAGAGAAGAGAGAATCATGAAGGCAACAATAATACAATTAGAGGTACAGTAGATCCACATACATGTGGGTTTTTATTGTTAATTGTTTTTACTTATAGTTTCTAACATTGATGACGGCTGTACTCCAAGGTGAACCAGTATTTCCACAGTAGAAGACATGGTAAGTGGTTTACAGGGTAGATATGCACATCTCACGTGAAATTGAGCTCTTTTCCCGCTCATGCATCCGCCTGGATTAGTCTCAAAGCATCACATACTTTCATCTTACCAGCAGCAAGAAGATATCGAGCCACTTCCAGGCTCTGTCTGCAGTCAGAGAGCCGACCCATGGAGACTGGAAGGTGTGGTTGAAAGACGTGGTGGTGATGTCAACGGAGGTGGGGCTCATGAGGAGGAATGGGACGCACACCCACTGAGGAGAGAGAGGTACACCATGTAAGCCCACCTCTACCTCATCTTACAACTGGACAAACAATATGCTTTGTCAGGGGAGCGGAGCCTTGTTAGCAGGTTAGAAAGCAACTATGCAGCTGCCATTCACCAGGGCCGTACTCAGCTACACCCGTTTAACTCTCCACCTCAAAGTGGAGACCTTCTGTCTCTTCCTCACATTGTATTCAGAGTTTTGAAAGAAGTACATTTTTGACTCTTGTTATTTGTCTTTGTTTGTAGTTCTGCCACATACAAATATATAATGGTGGAAAGCTTCTTTTTTGGCCCTAATGTTTTTATTTGGTCCGTAATTTGTGCACCAAAACTGAGAGCATGGCTTCTGATGATGATTGTGAAATACCAACGGCAGAATTAATAATCATGTAAATGAGTCACCATTGAAACTGCTGTGAATCCAAACTAATTCAGATGTGATTGACCAAATTACCGAGGTGACAAAAATGAGAGTGAGCTGTATGACGTCTGTGTAGGCCACAGAGTAGAGACCTCCCAGCAGGGTGTAGGTGATGGCCACCGCAGCAGAGATCCAGATGCACACAGCGTAGGACAAATCCAGGATCACACTCATGGTTACTCCTATGAAACACACATGCAGTTGCCATGCACACTTAAAATACACAGATAGTAAACAGAAGAGAAACAATCCAGGAAAAATTGTTAACATATCAAAGGTAAGAAACGATTGGTTCTTTGCTGCAGAACAAAAAGAGCAGAGTGCAGCATTTTACTGAGAATCTCAAACGCTGTAAAGCAGTTTGCACACAGCGACATGTTTATAGAGATCAAGAAGTAGTTTGATAAATTGTTACCCAAGCTTATCAGAGTGGATGTCACCCAAATAATCTCCGACATCAGCGGCGCCACAGACAGAAGTCCAGTCAGTCTGTTTCCGTACTTGATCTGGAAAGGGTCCATCATGGTCACGTACTTCCTGTCTCTCATCGGCTCAGCGAAGAAAAGACCACCTTGAGAGCAAAAGCAGGAGAGTTGCAGTTGGGATTTCATCGCACCACTGGATGTTAAATCTTTCATTCATTCTACTCCATCTGTGCGTCTACGCGTTCTTTCAAACCACCAAACATAAAGACTCAACTTGAAACTGGAAGTTAAGGCGGGATATATAATAAATGTATTTTCTTAATAATGTGTTACAGCTTCCTTGAGCCAAAAAGGAATTTGCACTTTGAACAAAGAGATGATTATACCCGTGTCACGTGTGTTTCCTTACAGCCTCACTTTACGCAGTAAGTTGTGTTTTTTCGGTGCAGACTTTGAGTTGCACCAGTTTGGTTTGTGTGTTAAAGTAGGAATGGATAACTTCCATTAGGATTAGGGTTAGAGTAATCCTGAGAGGAGTTGAAGTGTCAGTTAGTGTAAAAAAACCTTTAAAACAAAGAGAACCTCACCAACAATGAAGGCCAAAGAAGCCGCCAACGGCATCACGGCCCAGATCAGCCCCAACTTCGGATCATACACGGTCTCAGCTGTGCCGATGATGAAGGTCCCGCCAACCCAGGTAGCTGCAACACACACACACACACACACACACACACCATTTTCAAACTTCAAATGTTCTTGCAGGAGACCTTTTGTAAATGTCCTTGGAGTAAAGCAAATGTTGCATCTCGAGACAATAAGAACGATAAGAATGTGATCACAGCTGCATTCTGTGTCTTCACTTTTATCTATGGAGCAAAACGTTTGACGCTCTCACATTTACAAACTACAACCTCAACGAAAGTCACATGTAGGTTGTTCAATGTTATTGTAACTATTCATACTGTTGAACATAATGTTTTAAACACTAGTTATGTAACTTCTATTCATCTGTCTGCTTATACCTTATAGTGTAAAACATCTAAGTGATTCCCTCACAGTCCTGTGTTAATCATCCACAAGGGTGTAACAACAGAGATCCACATTAAAGTCAAAGATTTCAAAAAGAAGCCCTTAAACATTTCATATCCTTATGATCATTATGAATCCGTATTTAATATCATAAATCTTTTTCCTCTCTATGTTTGACCACTTCAGATCCGTTTGCATTTGCTTTGTATGATTTAAATCTGTATTATGTTATGCACCATATATTATCTGTATGGTGCTGTATTCTGTGAAAGGCACACAAAAATAAAGTTTATTATTATATACACTTTATGATGAATGTGCATTGAATACGTAACTTTAAGCTTTAAAGCTTGTAAAGCTTTAGTTGAACCTTAGTAGCCCAAAGTAATCCAAAGAATACACAACATGTTGTTGTTCACCAGTCTACAAATAACATCAATAATCAAAACACATAGTTAAATAGCTTATCTTGTACAGTAAATAAAGTAATAACCTGACATTAAAGACATTTATGAAATCCCTTTGTGTATTACTGAGACATTTCCAGGCTCTCTCAAAGAGCGGTTTTAAATGAATTAACTAAGTAATCGTTTTATTTTTGTGTCTGGTCTGGTCAAATGTATTTATTATAAATTATTATTTAAAATGTTTTTATATATATATATATATATATATATATATATATTCACTCACAACAATACGAATATATATATAAAAAAAACATAACCCACACGTGTGTGTATATATATATATATATATATATATATATATATATATATATATATATATATATATATATATATATATATATATATACGATTTGGCAAATGTGTAAAAGAAAACATGAAATAAAGAGCGAGTTCTGCGATCATGCAATCAAATGCAGTTTCATAACAATGAACCTGCAGCTGCTGCAGCGCGGCTCCTCACCACTCACCGGTTGTGGTGAAGATTCCCATTACCAGGCTGATGTCTCTGTTCCCCAGCAGGGCCATGTCTGCATGATTTGCCTGCGTCCTGCTTCCATCTCTTTTGGATTTGATGGAGGCCCAGATGCCGATCCCGAGCACCAGCAGGTAGAAGACGATGGTGGCGATGAGTCCCGGGATGTTGAGTGCCATGCTGACCGACGAGAAGCAGCGCAGTGCACGCGGTGCAGAGAATCAGAATCCTTTATTAGAGAGAAGCTGCAGGCTGCATGCGCGCATCCTTTGGAACTGGTTCAACCTGAAGATTTTATTGACTGACATGTCCGCGTGGATGTGCTGTGTGAGTGCAGTGTGTGGCTGCCAGTGGGGTCTTTATGCTGCAGGGGGGGGGACAAGCTAAACGGCAGTTTGGTCAGCTGACTCCAGCAGACAGGGGGACTGATTTTCAAATCGCTGTCGCAGCTCACTGTGATGCAGTTGCGCGGAGTCCCACTGCCCTATTTTACGGTGGCCCTGAAAGTCCAAACCCCACGACATCTCACAGAACACAAAAATATTTCACAGAACACAAAAATATTTCACAAAACACAAAAATATTTCACAAAACACAAAAATATCTCACAGAACACAAAAATATTTCACAGAACACAAAAATATCTCACAGAACACAAAAATATCTCACAAACACAAAATATCTCACAAAACACAAAAATATCTCACAAAACACAAAGACATTAAAAACACAACAAAAATAACATACAAATGAAGTAAATAAAGGTTGCATCCCAGTGTGATCATGAGTGCACCAGCAGCCGGTGGGAGCTGTGCAGCCAGCGGGCAGTGAGAGGGAAAAGTTGGGGATTCATGACCACTTGGCTTTCCCGGTACATACTGTTCATTTTTGCAATCATTACTTTATATCATCCTATCATCCTGTCCTATGAGATGAGAAGTAGTAATGTGCCGCAATGTTTCCAGCACAAGTAACTCATCAGTCCATCACTAGGCAGGAAGAAGAAGTATTTCTGTTTGTCACAGACGGACAGGCAGGGCATCCAATCATCCCTCCATCCATCGTCTACAGCTTATCCGGGGTCGGGTCGCGGGGGCAGCAGCTCCAGTAAGGAACCCCAATCTTCCCTTCTCCGGGCCACATCCAAATCAGAGACTAGGAATCATTGTCCAATACGTACCTACCTTTTCCGGTTTGATGAAATGTCGTTGTGTTTTGCCCTTCAGGGCCACCGTACTATTTGATTATGTGTGTACTAGAATTGTTATCTTTGACAAAACTATTAAACCGTGCAGCAAAGAAAAACATGCCGGGGAAATAAGAGTCGCAAAAGACGACATCATAAATTCTCAGATTTTGTTACAGCGCAGCAAAATCACTTTTGGGGATATACATAACATTTATTTGTGCGTTAAATCACACCAAATGTTGAGCGTTAAGAGCTGGAAGAGCTGCACAATCAGCGACCGTTGAAATAGAACCAGTCCCAACAACAACTTGTTATTATAACTTCATTGTGTCATCCTGCCTGCCAAGGGTTCAAAAGGATGGGATGGTTTTACCTGGAAGAAAACCTGTTTCAGACTGATGTTGATGTGTTGGCAGACAAACAAAGGCAGAGACAGACAGAGAAGAGAAGGGAAGGGTGGAGGAGGGAGGATGATGGAGACTGCAGAGTAGGCCAGTTTGAACAATGAGTTTTGAGTTGGGACTTGAATATTTCATTCTTTAAAATGCAACACAACTCGTCAAAGTGTCCAAACAGGTCCTGAATAAACAGACATGGGTGTGTGACAGTAATAAGTATGACCTGTCACTGTGTGTGTGTGTGTGTGTGTGTGTGTGTGTGTGTGTGTGTGTGTGTGTGTGTGTGTGTGTGTGTGTGTGTGTGTGTGCGTGTGTGTGTTCCATGTTGGAGCAAAGCAGCTACTGTAGCCAAAAACAAGGCAGCATTCTAGATTAAAATGTCCAGTGTGGCCGATCTGACAGCGTTGATGTGTTTACTTCTGTACACAAGCTTTGTCCTCATGCAGATATCCAGAGACAGAGAACATATTTAAGGTAGAAATAGTGCAGGAACATCAATGATTGATGACAGTTTGCAGCGTACAGTATCTGCAATTACAAGAAAAGCAACATTCCTTATGTTCGGTGGAAGATACACCCTGCATTTCAAAAGCCACACTACCTTTTAATTAAGTGTGTATCTAGTATGTCAGGTGGCTTTCTGCAGTTTGCAGTATTCTGACCCACAATCCTTTGCGCAGCAGATATATGCGCAAGAGGGTCAAAGTCGAAGGTGCCATGTTAGAACGAAGTATTGTGTCCCAATACATACTTTGGAAGTGCAGCTGCAGTGTGTACTAAAAGTAAAACTATGATCTAGGTATAATCCAGCAGACGTCTGAAACGTTTAGTAACTCAAACGCTTGAGTTCAAGCTAGAAAACTCTCCACCTGACGAAGCAGACAGACCTGAGCAACAGAAACGTTTGTTCATTGAGATGAAATACTGCAAAATAGAAGTAGAATTTCTGAATCCTCCACTTTATTGTCAGTCATTGTATCCAGAGGTCAAACCGTGACAATGAATGTACTGTGAATATCAAACGGCAAAAATAAGTACAAATATTACAAAACACATCTCTAAAAGGATGCTACAGCTGTGTTACAGATCAAAGAGTTGTAGAAAATAGAATGATTTCAATCCAGATGTACATTTTTTACAATCCTAGGTGCAAACGAAAAAGCAAATGCCTTGCCAGGTTATGTTTAAGCGATGATGTAAAAGGTACGTTAATATTCTGTAGCTTCTTCAGTCATTGTGTTGCTGCACGTGCTGCAGGATGGCACGGGGGCACACGGGGGTCCTGACTGTCCTTCTGTACGAGGGGGGGTGATGTGGAGTCATGTGACCGCGCTGTTAGTTTGTTTATAGCTTAACTTTAGCTTTTTTACTTGCGGTGATTACATTTACACTTTAATTTATTAAAACATGTAAGTATCATAAACTTTGGTCCGCCAGAGAGCTTATTTTCTGCAGTAATCCCAAATCCAATGAAATAATCCCATTGGCTTTTTGTCGAGGGAACCAGGGTGATGCTAATTTACGCGTTGGCCTACAAAAACCCCGTCCTCCCCGCAGCTCTGTGTTCTGCCTTCAGGTTCCTCTGCGGTCGCCTAGTCGTCCGGCCTCATCCCGTCTTCATGTCTGCCGCCCGTCTCTGGCCCAGGACTCGGCGGCAGCAGCTCCAAGTCTTTGGAGCTGCTTGTACTTGCAGCTCTGGCGATTCTGGTGAGCGTATGTTCGTACGGCGAGGGCAGGTAGACCATGAGGAACACGCCGTCCGTCACGTCCTGCTCGGAGCTGGCGCTGGGGAGCTGGCTCTGCCCCCGACTGCGGCGAATGGAGGACAGCAGCTCGCAGTTCCTCTCTGGGTCCTGCAGGTCCTCCAGGGCGATCACGTTGGCAAATCCCAGTTTGCCGTTGAAGCTGAAGACGTGTCTGCGGCGCCTGATCAGGAAGCCGAGGACGCTGAAGAAGAGGACCAGGAAGGAGACAGTTGCTATGGCAATGTAGGTGATGGATCCTGCACTCATGAAGGCTTCACCTGAGCTCTGGCCCTGTGAGGTACACAAAGGATGGATTAAAACATGGATTCATTAATGCGATTCATTCGTGCATTAATTAATTACATTTCACAATAAACCCTAAAAGGACCAATTCACCCACAAAATGATCAGTTTTATCTCTTTCTAATGTTTCAGCAAAAAGTGAGTTTACATCTGGATAAATGAGACTTATACATTATATATTATATTACACTGCACGCGTTGTGTGACACTTAGTAAACGGAGGTTTTGATATAGTTTCGGCTCCGTTTACTTAAATTCATCGAGCAAAACAAAGCTTTCATGAGAATAAATAAAACATTCACTTATGAAATCATGCTGCATGTTTATCATTGTAATGTTTACTTGGGGATAGATGTATATTTCATGTACTCCACTGTGCTGCTAAAGTGAGGTGATGAACGTTCTAGATAACATCTGGCCAGCAGAGGGCGCTGTGAGTCACACACATCTGTTTGGCCTCTTTATGAGAATTAATCTGTACCATCTGCACCGTCAACAGAGTGTTATTGTGAGCACACAGCCTCGATGCGTTTCACTTAAACACTTCATATATGTTGATAATATACAGAGTGTGTTATACTGTTACATGTTGCTGAGTCTGTTGAGCTTCAGCATCACATCTGAATAATAAAAGTAACATCGCTAATGCAAACTATTTGGAAAAGTTATTATTATTATTATTATTATTATTATTATTATTATTATATTATTATTTTCTGCTTCAGGACACATCATTTACATGACACTTCATGCAGTTCTCAGTTACAACGTAATCAAGAAGGTTTTATAAAAAGACAAACTTCAAAGGACTGAATAATATCTGGACTCCTTGTTAAATGATCTTATTGGCCAAATGCCCTCCTTGTGCTGATGTCCTGTGTGAAGCCACGTGCATGTGCAAGCCCACATTCTCTGTGTAATAATCTTTAGAAACGTTAACATTAATAAAAGAACAAAAGAATACAACAGATGGATTGATAGTGACGTCATCATTGGTCCCGTGAGATCTGGATGAACTCACCGGGGCCTGTCTGTCGGTGGAGGGCAGAGCCGAGGGTCCGGGCGACCAGTCCAGAGAGTCCCGGCCGGCCGGGCCAAACTTGGTCCAGCTGCTATCCAACAGAGACCGCATGGTGGACGGGTGGAGGATCTGAAGCCCAGCCTGGAGCCACGGGCCAACAGGGGCCGAGAGAGCTCAGAGGAGGCGGGTGGACGGAGAGATGAGGAGTCCGCTGTGAGCTCAAAGGGACACTGACTGCAGAGCTCCAGTGATCAGCCTGAAATAATAACTGTGAGAGGGGGGAGGGAGGAAGACACGAGGGCAGTAGACAGTCCATGTGTCCAGCTGAGAGGAGACACGTCACTGGTCCTGATGGGAGGATCTACAGCTGCTGGAAGCTGGTCAGCAGCAGCGAAACACAACTGTTGGAATACAAGAGACAGGGAGGGGGAGGGGGGGGGGGGTCGCTCCAAAAGAGCAAAACAATACAAACTAACATCTCATTTTGAGTCATTTAAATGTTTTAACAATAACTGTGAGTTTCATTTTCTACACACATGATGCTTAATCCCCAACGCAGTTCATCTACAGTCGTGTATGTGACAACTTTACATATCAACTCATTTAAGCTTCTTTGAATAGTTAAAGAAATAACAGCATAACAAATAAGTTCTCGCTTTTTCTGTTCCAGACTTTTCACTTTTTATAAATTGTGTCCAAATCTGTCTTGATTTCATTATAGTTTATAAAATCCTCAAATTCCTTTTGATTCATTTCCAGACTCACTTGGAGACCCCAGACTTCAACAGATCGTCCTCATGTTTGAAGAATCAACTCCATCGATGCACAAGTTTTATTCTTGTTGTTTTAAAGTTTCTTTGCTGGTCCAACAATTCCTGAGCTTGAGCCACGGGGACATCTTCCTCAGAGCTTTAGGTGCTGAGGTTTGGTCCTCAGCCTTCAAGGAGGAGGCCCAAAGATCAGCCGGAGACCTCAAGAAGGAAAAAATAATCTCCACAATTGTGCTGCAGAATCTCTTTGTTCTGTCAGTAAATGACATTTTGAGTTCTGTTCAGGGTTCCTCAGATTATTGTTGGATATAAAAACAGCCTGTAAATGCCTCGTCCTCCTTATTGTGGTGAATTAGTGAGAGAATAACGACCTCACCAGGACATGGGAGAAGGTAAAGTGCAGCAGTCCTACATGTTTAGCAGTGTCTTCAAAATGACACTTGGTCAAGCTTTGGGAAAGATCCAGATCATGGTTAAAAGAAACCAGTTAAAGATGGTGGAAGGAGAAACAACTGGCAGCAGATGTCAAAGATGAACTGAGGATTCTGTGCTGTTGCCTTTTGGAAAGTTGGAGCTTGAAGGTCAGTGAAGAAGCAATACTTTTAGAAATGTGATTTTAGGAGTAACTGACAACATCAGACACATTTACAGGATTTACAAGTGTTGTGCAGCTTTCCACCCAAGTCTTTCTCTGACCCTGACATCCCGTTGAGGTGAGGCAAAGCTACAGTAGGAAGTAATGTAACAGATTGTTGTCATAGAAACAGCACAACATGATGACAAGCATGTGAGATAAACTGCTTTTATTGTACAACACACAGACAGGCGAAGCCGGAGCAGGTTAGAAACAGGAGGAGAGATTACAGGTGCTTTTCTTTGATATCAAAAGCAGAAAAAAATACACTTTTAGAAATCACAGCCACAACATTAGCTGACCTGCGGAGGCCGGTCCAACAGCGGAGCGGTGAAGGTCAGTGAAGGAAGCAAACAGGTGCAGGACGCACCTGAGCGTGAAGGACGCCCGCGGTCACATCAGTCTGCACATTCATCTGCAGAGATACCGACACATCACACATCTTTACGGTTCCAAAAACAGCCTTAAAATCACACACAAACCTTTTTCCCAACATCTCGTCTTTGGAGTGAAGAATCTAGTTACACTCGCTCAACTGAATGAAGGTCAACAATCGTGTTATTGTCAGTGGTTCAAGCACACGTGCAGCAGGCAGAGCTCAAGATCCAGTTGTTCTATTTAATAACGTAAGGAGCACTTAAAAAACAGAAGTAACAGAAGAGGAAGTTATGAAATGTGGATGTGCAATGTTATAGAAGCTTTCAGTTTACCTGGAAACCTGGAGGCCAGAATGTCCTCTGAGTACCGTGTTATAAGGGATATAAAGTTGTTTCTGTGGCATGTTTGATTAAAGTTCAGTTTAAAGGACTTCAGTGACTTCGCTCCCACACTCACACATTTTAAAAACAATGGTAGAAGCAACAGAAGCTGAGACATCCTGACTTGTAGTCTTTGGTATGAGTCAAGCAAAACCACTAACTCCTACTCTTCCCACAATGCAACTGCAGCTTTTCTTAGACCTTCTGCAGGATAAATGTCCACATCTGTCAAACTTCACGGCCACACTTTGTAACTCATGTTCTTCTGTTATGAATCTGTAGCCACCAAATATATATATTTTATATATATATATATATATATAAATATATATATATATATATATATATATATATATATATATATATAAAATATATATATATATATATATAAATAAATATAATATATATATATATATATATATATATATATATATATATATATAAATATATATATATATATATATAAATAAATAAATATAAATATATATATATATATTTATATTTATATATATATATATATATATAATATATATATATAATATAATTATATAAATATATTTATATATATATATAAATATATTTATATATATATTTATATATATAGCACAGAGCACAGCAAGTGTACCACGTCACTGCCGTCAATCTGTTCACAATAATCCCTCGACCGCACAATAAAACACTAAACTGTTGATGATTTTACTGTAAATTATTAGAAGAAATGCGATTAGTTTTCCCAGCACAAGGACAGAAGTTGAGCTTTTACTTTGGCGAATCAGAAAGCAATGAGAGCTTAACATCCTGCAAAGACTTTCTGTTAATGGAACACATGACAATGAAAGGATTTGGAGCTCGTCGGTATTAAACTATACCCCAGTGCATCACATCTGTTTAGAGTGCGGATGAAGTTTGTGAAGATCTTCGGTCACAACTCCTACATTCAGGATTCAATCTTAATCTCTGAGCTTCATGTCAAATGCACATTCGTAGTGAAACACAAAGTGCAACACAAGACACGCAAAGTGTATCTGAGGGAGTGGCAGCAGGTTCATCATCAGTGAATCACAGACGGCTGCAGGACACAGACACATTAGTCGCTTTGTTTTAGAGGGAAACGCTGGCACGGACTTAACACCAACTCAATCCTCCTCTTCACTGCTGCTGATCACACTGCCGGCCCACAACATCTGTCCCCTCGCTGCTCACTCAAACAGCAATAAGGACAAACGAGGACGGGTCAGGGACACTGGGAGGGGCTGAGAGACGGCAGAGGCGAGACATACTAAAGCTGTTTGGAGCACATGTGCAAAATACATTTAGAGAAGAAGTAGGAACGAGTGGGCAAAGATTATGGGATTACTTCTGTGTGGCAGCCAGTCTGCAGGTTCAGGTGGGAAAGGAAAGAACATAGTGACGACGTCCTGGCCAGGCGTCCATATGTGACACGATGTTCCTCTGCTGGCCACTAGGGGCTCAACAGAAGTAGCCGGGGTTACGATTTATAACTTTTATTTTAAGAAGAATCAGAAGAATCAGCGTCTCGAACACAGGTGTAGCTGGAACATGTGCTTGATTGTTCAGTCATGGGGTTTCCCACGTTGCCCAGATTCAGATTTGTATCTCTCGTAACGAAGCTGAAGACTGAACTGAAAGACTGATTCTGTGCCACAGACACACTTTGTTGCCGTTCTGGCTCCATCTGACCTACATCTCTTCTCTCCTTCAGTGTGTAATGCTGTGAAATGGCACAAGCGCTCTGGAGATTTCTGCAGAGTCATGTTGTTTTCACTTTATATCCTGAGAGACAGCTGGCAAAGATGAACACATGAGACAGTGCAGAGGAAGTGAGGGAGCCGGAGAGCAATGAGTGCAAACCAAAGGCACAAACCCTCAGATGTTGACAAACTGGGTTAAAAAAAGAAGAGTAAATCTTCTTAGGAGCGTCAGATGACCCCCCCTCCCTCCCTCCCTCGTTATGGTCCGAGCTGCTGAAGTTAGAGTTCAACTCTTCTTTCGTTCATGTCGTCATAATCACTTCTCAAAAGCACAGTAGCATGAACCAGTGCGTACAGATGCTGCTGGTCACAGGACGTAACGTTATCTCTGGGTCGTTACACAGTCAGCGTTTGATGCACTTTGTTTTCTTTGATCCAAACATTAGTGTGTGTAGAATACTTTAAATATATATAAGCTAACAAAGTGGTAGCACGAGATCACGTTGAGTAAGGTCACGTTCTGGTCTGATGGTGTTAAAGTTAAAGGTCAGGAGGTCACCCTCTGAGAATATATCCATCACGTGTCAGCAGGTGACAAGTATCAAATCTTCTCTGGCTTCTCCATCTCACAACGTTGTTAATCATAAATATAATATCTTTGTGTTTGTCAGAACACGTTGAGCTTTTACATTTTAAATGTGTGGAAGTTGTATTTTGGTGTCGGATGACAAAGGAAGGTGTGTACTTGGGGAGTGAGGATGGACAATGGATGACGTTGTTGTGAGCACATGATGCGTTTCTTGAAGTTGAATCCGATGTAACGCCACGCGCTGATATAAAGACTGAAGCACCGGCAGCCTCTGGATCATCAGCGAGCACTAACCAAGAGGGAACACGTACACAAACAAGTAAATAGAAAATGCTGAATGACCCGTTAAATAATGAAGCACTTCCATAAATACACGTTCACACAGAAGCAGCAGAAATAACTTGTTATATCTCACCGCCGTTAGAATGCACAGACTGTTTGCTGATTAAAGCTGATATTGAAAATGGCGGCGACAAACATTCAAATACAATCAGATCAAACGAACAACACGTCTCCGGATATAAAGTGGATTCACTGAATAAAATAAATAAATAAATATAACAGTATTTTTGCTTTTTCAACCTTAAACACGGCGACCTAATTTAATTCATGCTCTACGAGGACTCGCACGTAAGCACTTATCCAGAGTGTGGACGCCACAACACACGCAGATGTTGAAACATTAGAATAAACAGCTGGAAGAATCAAACTGCATGTTATCGACCTCAGAAGCTGAGCAATGCTAATATAAATACGGCTGTTGCTAAACTCCACGGGTGTCGACGAAGTCAAAGGAAAAGTATGAAAGTAAATCATCAAATGATAAGTCGATGCACGTGAAGCCCTCACCTGAGAGGAAGCTCATCGTGACTCATGAGAGGATGAGATGTTCTGCAAATCACTGTTTCAAAATCATATTTAAAAGCTTTGAGTGTGTGTGTGTGTGTGTGTGTGTGTGTGTGTGTGTGTGTGTGTGTGTGTGCAGAAAAACAAGAGGCAGAACCGTCACATTATACACAAAGAATCACACGCCACATCCTTCATCAGCCAATCAAATCCTCCAGCTTAATGTCACATGATGTTCGCCGACGCTCTTCAAAAGTTGCAGCAGATCCATTACGATGACATCAGAGACTACACGCCAGTTATCACTCTCTGTCACATCGTGACGTCGTGACATCATTACATAAAGTCATCTGTTCCCGTCCTTCACTGACCGACAGACTGCGTTCTTCGCTCGGTGCTTCTGCTCGTCTTCGCTGCAATGTCACACGAAGATGTCGTAGAGTCTGCCGACGCGGCTCAGCCACTCGCGCAGTGCCTGGCGGACGCGGGCGTCGGTCACGTGACAGGAAAGCTGGCTGAGGCAGGGGTAGAGCACCGGCTGGAGCGCCAGGAACGAGGAGTCTGACAGGAGGAGGACCTGATTGAGGAGAGTCAGCACCATGTTGGTCCAGGCCTGCGAGGAGAGAGGAACCATTTCAACAAGCAGCTGACAGAACTGCCACACACAGCACATTAAAACAACACACTTTAAATTCACTTGTTCACTGGCCCGTGATGTGGAGTCACTTTGAATTGTTCATGCGTATGTCAGGGGATATGTTTTGGTTTGTTCTGGAGAGTAAATGTAATGTGACAGTCACAGTTCCACAGCTGGATTCTGTATGAAGTACAACCTTAAACATGAGAACACTTCCTGTATGGCCTCTACCTGGATCTGCGCCTCAGAGTCCCTCAGGGTGATGCTGTGGGAGCTGATGGTGGATCCAGATCGTGGTCTCTTCTCCTGCCTCAGAACCTCAGGCCCTGCACTGACTGAGTGCCTCAAGGGGGGGCCCTGCTGGTCCACCAGATGTTGGGGCCTCTGTGGGGGCCTCTGTGGCTCCAAAGGGCCCTTCCTCTCCCCTACGCCTCCTCCTCCTCCCGCCGCCCGGCCCTGCTCCTTCATGAACAGGTTGACGTTGGTTTGCTGCGGCTGCTGCTGCTGTTTCCTGCGTTTGTACTCCATCATCAGCTTGCTGATGGTTTTGTCCGTGGCGATGGTGTACAGTTTGTTCCCGGCGGTTTCCCACCATTCCTTTCTCCTTCCCAGTCCAGCGCTGCCAGGAGCTCCTCCCACAGAGCTTCCTGTGAAGCCGGAGTCCCTCCTCTCACCTCCGGTCGGGAAGTTGAGGGGCAGACTGCCTGTGCAGCTGTGAGAAGAGAGATGACATGGTTACTTGACAGACAGAAACATAG
Organism: Cottoperca gobio; assembly: GCF_900634415.1. Classification (NCBI taxonomy): domain Eukaryota; kingdom Metazoa; phylum Chordata; class Actinopteri; order Perciformes; family Bovichtidae; genus Cottoperca; species Cottoperca gobio. The sequence continues at coordinate 23,975,265 of NC_041369.1, read as the reverse complement.
TTCTGGTTAGATAGTTTTTGGCGTCAAGAAGCTGACAACAAGGACTTGGACTTCTACCGTTGGGATGCTAGTAGTCGAATATCCTAATCAATAACAAGTTACTTCGAGGCTGCAGGTAGACTTACATACGTCATGTCATCCTAAAAATATGATTAAAGTCAGACCTCAATCCTGGGCTGGGTGTGGGCGTGTCCCCTGGAGGTGCTGCGCTGTCCGCTGCCTGACATCTGGAGCCTCCTTCCTCTGATGGCGTCTCCCTCACTGACAGCCCGCCTGCCGATGTTGGGGTGGACGTCTCCGACTGGAAGAGAGGCAGGAAGAAGACGTGATCTCCTCCTCCTCCTGCTCCTCCTCTCAGCAGCGCCATCTCCTCCAGCATGCTCTCCAGGTCGCGGTGCATTTGGATGTAGCTGTTGCACAGGTCCATGCACAGTTTGGAGAGGCGTTTGACCAGCCACGCCCAGTCTGCGCTGCTCAGCGGCTGCACGCTGAGAGACGGGATGGGGGCTCGCCAGTGATGCCGTTTATCCCGGCCGCGAGGGGGGCTGACCTACAGGAGGACACACAGAGGGGATGTTGGATGTTTGATATTACAACATCTTCCTTGTTACTTTAGGAAAACCTTCTCAGGACTGAGTTCCTTAAACTGGAGAAAACTAACGAGGAAATGACCAACGAAGAAGAAAGCAGCAGCTGGACTAACTTTCTTTGCTCCTGTAGTTCAGGTTAATCACAACGAGCTTTAAGTGCAACTGTTCTGTATTCTTCTGTGTTTCTGCACCGATCTGCTTGTTACGTCAAATAAAAGGAAAACAAATCATTTTCTGTGCAGTTGATTTGTTTTATCTGTGTGTGTGTGTGTGTGTGTGTGTGTGTGTGTGTGTGTGTGTGTGTGTGTGTGTGTGTGTGTGTGTGTGTGTGTGTGTGTGTGTGTGTGTGTCACCTGTGCCGTTTCTTCAAATATGTCTTCGTCCTCTGAGGAGGCAGAGCCGGGGTGAGAAGAGTCAGAGCTCCCCTCCTCTTCCTCGTACAGCATCCTCTTCACCTACGATCACAGGGACTTGTGAGCTGCATCTTCATCGTGCTAGTTCATTCATTAATAAGTCAACTTGAATGTATTGTTTGTGTGATGCTTCACTTCCAATCTGAACTGTATAACTCTTTAAAACACAAAACAGAAGTGAAAATACTAAATGTGGAACTAAACATTATTCAAACAGAAGTATGACCAAACACTGATACCATGTTGTGTTTTATGTTGTTTTATTGTCCTGCACTTTGGTAAATTCACTGTGTAATGAAAGTGCTTTATAAATAAAGGTTGATGTTAAAGCCTCTTGAAGCGTGTGATTGGTGTGAAGTGAGAGTTCTACCTGCTGGGCCGTCATGCTGTCGGCTTGGCTCAGCGTGGCGCACAGCAGGGCCTGGAAGTACAGGTTGAAGCTCATGGCAGACTGGCGGTAAAGATTAGCCGCTCCACAGACACCCGACACCTTCATCAGCAAGTATTTCAGACCTGGCCGAGTGTCAAAGTCCCGCGCTGTCCTGTAGCAGAGATCAGAAGCAGAGCTGCAATCATTAGTCGAGTTTTGATTTTCTCTGTTTTATATCATGTTGTTGATAATGAAAATAGTGCCTATGTGCATACTGTATATATATATATATATATATATATATATATATATATATATATATATATATATATATATACACATAGATGTTATAGTTCAGTAACCTGTAAGAGTCCAGCAGCAGATCCAGGATAATGGCTAAGTTAGTCATGGAGATGTAGCGCAGGAAGCCGGCCGCGGCCCGGCTGGTGTCAGAGGTCACAGCCGTGACCTTTTCGTCTGCTTCGGGCTGCTTGACGAACTCCTCCAGCAGGATGTCGGAGAGGTTCTGGAGCAGAACCTGGTGGGACAACAGGCTCACCACGATGGTGCGGAACGGGATCCTGCAGGATTCAGAAACCAGACGACGTCAAATCACATTTATTCAAGTAAAGAATGTTCGACTGTGAACCAATCGAACAGCTCCTGTACTGCATGTTCTGAGTAAACCCGACTTCATTCACACAGCTACAACTCAATCTCAGCATTTATCACATTTCAAAACATCAATATCCAACAAACACAGTATTTTCTTCTCACATTGGGCAACTCTTCAGACGGATACGTTTGACTGAGATCACACAGACCCATGCAGAGCCACGCTAACATACAGTTAAATCTGACAAACACAATGTTACAGAACAACACACTCACCCAATCTTCCTGTAACCCCAGCAGCAGAAAAGCAAGCAAAGAGTTAGTGAGGGTTAGATTTGAGTTAATGTGGCTGCACGTGTGCTTCCAATCATGTTCAAACTAAAGACTGCATGTCCTTTTTTAACTTAGAAAATGTGCAAACTGTCCTTTAAAGGTACTGAGAGAGGAAACAGCTGAACACATTGAAGACAAGAAACAATGCATTCAATGCTGCACTAACAGAAGTGTTTCATCACATGCTGTGCAACCTCTGACGTCTCGGCAGCACAGAATGAAATACGCTGAAGTGAACACATTATATACATTTATCAAAAATAGTTTTAGTGTTGTCTTGTCCAAGAGTTGACATCAAAGCCTTTTGATGCCTCCGCACCAGTAAAACGTGAGAATTGTCGAGAGAATTGTTTCAAATTTGGCACAAACGTTCACTTGGACTCGAAGATGTGTGTGTGTGTGTGTGTGTGTGTGTGTGTGTGTGTGTGTTGTGCACCTCTTCTGGGTGTGTCCGTTGGACTGCTGGTCAGCCGGCAGCTCGATGATGAGGACGCAGGACTGAGCGTGCTCAAAGCCCTCCTTGTTGTTGGGCGTCTTCGGAGAGCACTGGGTGTCCAACATAAAGACCTGGACACAGCGAGCACAATCATTAAACTGTCGGCGGCGGTTATAGCAGAGATATTAATGAACTTTTAGTTACAGTTGAGATATTATGCTTCATTGGAGACAGCTGTGGTTACATGCTGCACCACAGAACTCACTTTCACATCTGCAAACCTAATCTTACTGGTATCACAGGAGCCGTGTACGACGCACCTTCGCTAACATCGTTTGTCCTGTTGTGCTAATCCTACCATGTCTCACTTCACTAAATAAAAAATTAAAAAAAGCCCAATGAATGTGCAAATAAAGATTGTACTGGACCATCGCGGGCCTCTTCCCTGTCGCAGCATGAAGTCCCACTGACCTGCTGAGCCATCGCTCTGATCCTCCAGTACTCCGCCTCAGCTGCAGGCGAGTGGGACGGCGCCGCCACCTTCACCTCGCAGGCGTCTCCAGAGAAACTGTCTGAGCCGCTATGAAAACAGGCCAGAAGGTTCTACAGAGACACAGAGACACAGAGACGGACGTTAACGTGATCTGCTGGTGCATGTTCATACATTTATTTACTTAATTGGATTACTGGATTGAGTATACTTCCCCTGAATACACAGAACACTGTGTGCATGATGCAAACCCCTGTTTTCATCATTCTTTTTCTATTATATGATCTCAAAACAGTAGATTTCCATCATGATGAAGTATTATACAGTTTAATACAGTTTTTACATAATATCGTATGTGACCTGAATGCAGTGCTTATAAATAATTCAGCTTTTCTATAAACCGAGTCAAAGGTCACGTGTTGACGTTTCTGAAAGCATAAGCTACATGTTAAGGATTGACTGTAAGCTTTATGTTAAAGGCTCCCAGCGTGCGACAATCACTGGGTTGTATGTTAGCAGAGTTTCCCCTGGGAAATCTAAACGCGTTGTTTTAAATCACGCAGACACTCTGAGAGTTCTACGTTTTCTTGACAGAATAACTGATGTGTGTGATTGAACACTAACAAATATACAGACAATATAACAACTGGACGTACAGGGCAGCGCAGGAGTTTATAGAACGATGGGTCCTCCTGAACTTCAAACAAACTTTACATTTAAAACATTTTGTCCAGTTTTTGTGAAGTTTTACAGAAAGTAGCACATGCAGGGACGCCCTAATGGATTACAATTACATTTAAATAAATCAGTCAAGAGTCAAACCAGTGAAGTTCAGAAGCTCCAAACTAATAAATCAAGAACTTCATCAAAAAGCAGAACATTGCTCCGACACTATATTTATGTCCCATGTTACTGACATACAGTTCAATAAGTAACTGCAGCTGTAGAAGGATTTAACATGGCAGTGGATAAAGCAGCTCTTATATAAACGACCATAAGATCTAAATAAATATGATGCAAAACCAAACTGTGAGCCCCAACATGCAGCGTCACACAGCTGTTACATAAACAATCTGACTTCATGTCCGTCGTGTGGTCACGAGTCTGTTCAGCTACGAGTTGAGATGTTTAAAACAACACACTTGTGATGCATTGTAGAGATAAACACGAGAGGGTTTTAATAACCTTTGAGACAGTTTATCATCTGTAAGAATATAAAAGAACATTATGTTTCGTCTTTTCTTTCTCTTTTAAAACATTAATAACAAAACTCATTTGGTCTGTTACAGTGAAAACTCACATCTACTGGAGACAAGCAAACAGAATCTGTGACACACACACACACACACACACACACACACACACACACACACACACACACACACACACACACAGATGTGGCTCTAAGCTGTAAAGCTGCTTAGCTGTGAGCTGCCACAGGACTGCAGGAACACACACACACCATCCACCAATAAAAGGCCTGGAGATGTCACCTCTACTCTGAACACACACACACACACACACACACACACACACACACACACACACACACACACACACACACACACACACACACACTAACTAAAGTGTATGTAGTACTGAGTATCAGAAAGTGTCAAGTACCAAAGTGCGTCTTACATACAGAAGGCATGAAAGCTTTAAAGCGTAAATAAATATGTGTTCGAATCCTGCAGCCAAATCTGAATGATCAGCAAGTATATAAGATTATAAATATTGTGAACCACTGAGGCTCCGCGCTTTAGTTTAGATACAGTGTAAGGGGAGGGGTTGTGTGTGTCATCGAGCGTTGATTACAGGAGCGCCCGAAGAATCCTCAACACACTGAACAACAACATGTAAAACGTGTTTAGAAACACATTTCTGATTTTACTTTCCCCGTTTTAATCAGCTTGACAGAGAGAAGAGAGATGGAACAGAATACAAGTCTGACACAGTGAGGAGAGTGTGTGTGTGTGTGTGTGTGTGTGTGTGTGTGTGTGTGTGTGTGTGTGTGTGTGTGTGTGTTTGTGTGTGTGTGAGTGTGTGTGGTTAACTGGGGTTATCAAGCTTACCGTGCAGTGTCAGCATGTTGATAGTATTAAGAGCAAAGGATTTCAGATTACTTCTGTCCCAACCAGCAGCTTCAGATTGTGGAGGGATTATGAGCTTCACAACAGTGGACTTGTTGAGTGCGTTTCTATACATGTACATTTATTCACTTTCCTATCTGCATATCTACCTCCTGCCTTTAACATACGTGTGTCTACTGACATGTGACCACTTGGTAACTGCATATTGTACATGTGTGAGTCTCGGTGTGTTTACCTTCACAGGCTCTAACGTAGCAGAGAAAGCGTCCTGCAGAGCACAGCAGGCCAACCTCCACATCTCTTCTGTGAACACTGGACCCACAGTGACCAGAATATACCTGGAGACACCGGAACAACAGGAACAACAGGAACAACAGGATTAGACAGGAACAACAGGAACAGTAGGAACAGTAGGAACAGTAGGAACAACATGATTAGACAGGAACAACAGGATTAGACAGGATTGGACAGAAAGAACAACAAGAACAATAGGAACAACAGGATTAGACAGGAACAACAGGATTAGACAGGAACAACAGGATTAGACAGGAACAACAGGAACAGTAGGAACAACAGGATTAGACAGGATTAGACAGGAACAACAGGAACAGTAGGAACAACATGATTAGACAGGAACAACAGGAACAACAGGATTAGACAGGAACAACAGGAACAGTAGGAACAACAGGATTAGACAGGAACAACAGGAACAACAGGATTAGACAGGATTGGACAGAAACAACAAGAACAACAAGAATAATATGAACAACAGGATTAGACAGGAACAACAGGATTAGACAGGAACAACAGGATTAGACAGGAACAACAGGAACAACAGAAACAGCAGGAATAACATGATTAGACAGGAACACCAGGAACAGCAGGATTAGACAGGATTAAACAGGAACAGCAGGAGTAGACAGGAGTAGACAGGAACAACAGGATTAGACAGGAACAGCAGGAACAATAGGAACAGCAGGATTAGACAGGAACAGCAGGATTAGACAGGATTAGACAGGAACAGCAGGAACAACAGGAACAGCAGGATTAGACAAGAACAGCAGGAACAGCAGGATTAGACAGGAACACCAGGAACAGCAGGATTAGACAGGATTAGACAGGAACACCAGGAACAGCAGGATTAGACAGGAACAGCAGGAACAATAGGAACACAGGATTAGACAGGAACAACAGGAACAGCAGGAACAACACGAACAACAGGATTAGACAGGAACAACAGGAACAGCAGGATTAGACAGGAACAGCAGGAACAACAGGAACAGCAGGATTAGACAGGAACAGCAGGATTGGACAGGAACAACAGGAACAACAGGATTAGACAGAAACAACAGGAACAACAGGAACAGCAGGATTAGACAGGAACAGCAGGATTGGACAGGAACAACAGGAACAACAGGATTAGACAGAAACAACAGGAACAACAGGAACAACAGGAACAGCAGGATTAGACAGGAACAACAGGAACAGCAGGATTAGACAGGAACAGCAGGAACAACAGGAACATCAGGATTAAACAGGAACAGCAGGAACAATAGGAACAACAAGAACAATAGGATTAGACAGGAACAACAGGAACAGCAGGATTAGACAGAGAAAACATATCTAAACATAATGCTGACATTAAATTACATTGTTGTTATTGTTATTGTAAAAATCCACCAACTGTAGTTTTCAGCAAACTCTAATCAAACTGGAGTAAATGGTGAATTTATTGGGGACTATTTTCAGCGGCGGGAATCATTTGTTTAGTAATTGTGGCAGCAATATAAATATATATATATATATATATATATATATATATATATATATATATATATATATATATATATATATAGAGAGAGAGAGAGAGAGAGAATCCGAAAGTTCATTGTACACGGGTATAATGACAATGAATATTCAATTTTATTTGTATTTTTAAATGTTATCTTCTATCCTTATATTTAAACTTTAAACTACTTTATGTTTTAGATGTTCTTTATATAATTTTAATGCACTTTTACGCATATTTAAAAGAGTATTGTCAGAGGGGTCACCTGATGCAGGAGCAGCCCACTCTGGAGATGGTCTCTGCAGGCTCAGACACACAAGCCACCAGAAGCTTGAACAGATCCTTCAGCATCAGGTTGATCAGAGACTCGTAACCAATATCTGAAACGTGGAAGCACACACACACACAGATGGAGTGAACACTTTAATTTGACTAAGAAGGAGAGCAGGGAACATGCATCACGCTCTACTTCACGTCTGTGCACAAACACACATTTTATACTTGACAAACAATAACTCGTTATCAGATCTGTCATCACACATTCAGTTTCAAACACATCCCTTTCTTTCTTCTCTCTCTTCATCCTCCACATTAAATACTACAATCTACTGTGGGAATGACAGTAACACACTGTGAACTTTATTGAAATTGCAACATAGACTATATATATGGACAGACACACGCACGCACACAGACACAGACACACAGACACACACACACACACACACACACAGACACACACACGTACACACAGACAGACACAGACACGCACACATGCGCACAGACACACACACACACACAGACGCACACATGTGCACAGACACACACACACACAGACAGACACAGACACGCACACATGCGCACAGACACACACACACACACAGACACGCACACATGTGCACAGACACACACACACACAGACAGACACAGACACGCACACATGCGCACAGACACACACACACACAGACACACACAGACACACACACACACACACACACACACACCAGAGTGTATGAAGCTGTTGACGTGCTCCACCACCAGCTCGCAGCACAGGCCGATGGCGTGTTTGAAGTTTGAAGCCGCCACATCCCAGTAGGAGTGGTCGCCATGGCTACGCTGCAGCCACAGTGACATCACAGGAAGCAGTAACTGGATGACGGAGAAGATGGCGAACCCCGGACCTGCAGGAGGGGTGACACAGGGGCCATGTAACGGACAACGCCTCTGACAACAGCAGGTCAAACTAAGTGAACAAATCATTTCCAGCAGGCGGCACAAGGTCATGTGGATCGACGTCATGTGACCACTTGTTGGTGACCTTGTTTTTGTGTTTCGGGTCACTGTCACTGGACTCTGGTACAGAAATGACTCTCTATAAAGAACAAGTTATATCAAATGTTATAAACCTCAGTGACATTTATAAGCTTGTCCTGAATTCATAACAACAATCAAATGTAAGTATTACAATAAAAACACACTCATATCCACATAAGGAATATTTTCCTGTGTGTGTGTGTGTGTGTGTGTGTGTGTGTGTTACCTGGCACAGTGGAGACCTCTCTGAGCAGATTGAAGAGCAGCTCCAGGGTTGGCGGCTGGTGTTGGCGAGGACAGTTGGACACGGCTGCTGTGAGCTGCTCCAGTAACAGAATCCACACCTGGATCAGACCTGCAGGACAGAAGACACAGCGACACACAGCCGGGGTCAGACGGCGTGGAGACAAGGCGCAGCGACGACAGGAAAAGAGACGAACGCTTAACCTGTCTCATCATCAAACTCCTGCAGGACACAGTCCATCCCGTCCTCGGTGCTGATCGAGCGTTCCTGTGATCTCATCGGCAGGCTGGCGAGCCGCGCCCCCAAGAACACCGGCTTGGACTGCATCTTGTAGATCTTTGCCAGGAGCTGTCAATCAAACGCTCCATTGAGTCACAGCGAATATGCTTCTGTTATCTGCTGCTACTCAACGGATATGGATATAATAATTGGGATCAGTGCGACATTAAAAAGGCACAAAAGGATCCAAGATCAGGAATGTTTCCGTCTTCATTTGAACAGGAAACAATACATTTGCTGCATTAACTCGCTCGTGACTCTAATAAGAAGTTTCTACCTGCGAACATCTGCGGAGGTAGTCGAGCGCAGGCAGGCAGAGGTCCGTGGAGCTGTAACCCGACACGTGGACACAGTCTCCAATCTCCTTATAGTCCACCTCCCCTACACAGGCAACCACGCACACAAGTGTTATTAGGTACAGAAGTGAAGTGCTTCTTGTTGCTGTGCAAACACAAGTGATACAGAAACCACTGTTTGAAAATGTGGAGAATTGGAAAAGCTAAAAATCATAATACTGGAAAAATTGCTTCTTTTTCCACAAAATAAGTGAATTTACAGCGTCATGTGCATCTTACATCAAAACATTTCACTGTCCAGTTCCAGGAGAAATGAACTCTCCTGTTGTAACAGAGAGACAAACCTAAGCCTTTGACGAACTTCATGAGACACATGATGTAGTCGGTGGCAGCGTTGGCAAATACTTGGATGTTGTCAGTGTTGATGAAAGCCTCAAAGACATCGAACACTGGAGCCTGGGACTTCCCTGGAGGAGAGGACGTGAGGGAGGGGGGGGGAGAAAAGATGATGGGACCTTCTGGTCGTTTCTTGCTGGTATGTTTTAAATATAAATGTGTGTGTGTGAGTGTGTAACGCAGCCTTAGACGTACCCATGGAGTATTCTCCCAGCAGGTAGTCTTTGGTGTCGGTCTTGCTGCTGTGGACGGTCCTCAGAGCGCTGAACAGAGGCCTCCACCCAGACAGGATCTGAGGAGAACACATCTCCACCAGCTCGCCTATTGATGTTATCACCTGCAGGGACACGCAGCGTTACAGCTCATGTAAAAGCTTCAGATCGACTTATCTAAATGTGACACTTCCCTTCCCGTGTTCCAACAGATCTTACCTGGTCCTGTACGTCCTCGTCACACAGCTCCAGCTGCATGATGTGCTCGAAGGGCCTGAACAGCGCCTCGTTGAAGTGGAAGAGTGGAAGCTCCGCCCAGCTCGTCAGCACCTCCGTCAGAACATCGTGGATGAAGGAAACGGCCTTCTGGGACACGTGGCGCTCTTTGTGACAGGCCGCCTGGGAGAAGAAGATGTTACTGTGTTTGCAGTGGCACGAGGTTTACTAACAATAGTATATATAAATATTTTTTCTTTTAAAGAAATTAAAAAATATTAAAAACATTTTTTATTAAATATATATCTATCTTTATATAAGAAATATATATATATATATATATATATATATATATTTCTTATATCACAAAAAAAAATCTAAGAATATATATTTTTTAATTTAAATTTTAAATTAAATAAAAAAATGTTATATATATACATCTATTCATAAACATATGTGCACATTCAAGGTGCATTGTGCAGAAATTGAGCATCTTGTAGTTTTAATATCCATTTTGAGGATATTCTTAACAAATAACTTCTCTGTGATATTATTTTAGGAGTGATCTCTGAGTTAATGGAAGCGTGTGAACAACAGTTTGAAGTATATGATGCTGTGTCATTAAATAGAACTGCTGCTTGAGTACATGATCACGATCATTTTGTGAAATGAAGAGTGACTCAGAAGAAAGAAGAACGAGGAAGACGACGTGCTGCTGCTGAATCGTGTTGAAGAGGTTTCCTCACTTCACTTGGACTTATTGTGCATAAAGCATGAGATGCAAGTGCACAAGCTAAAACTTTCATTTGCATGCAAACAGCTGGACAAGCTTCTTGACTTTAAGTCAGTGTCACAAAGAGTAACTGCAATTTACAAGTGAAAGTCATTTCTAAATACTGTTGACAAAAGAGGCTCTGTGCATGGGGAGGCATGCAGCATGTTTTTAAAAGAGGCTTTAGTTCCCGACCTCCACCAGATGCGGGGCCACCACGCTCCAGGCCCTCATCATGTGCAGCACGGGGCGGTTCTTGTTCCTCACGATCCTCAGCATGCCCTCGCCCAGACGGAAGAGATGCAGAGCGCTGCGTCTGTCCAGCGTCGACTTGGCCTCTCCTGCAGACGCACAGAGGGGACGCAATGACTCTGAATGGTCTTCACTTACTCATTGCTCTAAATGTATAAGATCATTTCACATGCATGAGCACATGATTACTCACTGTGTCATATTGTGTGTGTGTGTGTGTGTGTGTGTGTGTGTGTGTGTGTGTGTGTGTGTGTGTGTGTACCTGGCATTGCTAGAGAATAGTCTCCAGTCTCAGTAACAGAGTCGAACAGCTGACACTGAGAAGCTTTTCTGAGTTGCTGCAAGAATCCGACCAGACCGACCAGGTTCAGCTTGGTAGCTGCTTCTTCAAACAACCTGGAACACACACACACACACACACCCACACACACACACACACACACACACACACACACACACACACGTATGGATGTAATATTTAATGAATGTTCAGAGTGCAGAGGAACACAGTTTGAAGGCACACATGCAGCAGTGTTGCCCTGGTTGCACAGCCCTGTGCAGAGAGCAGTGTTTACTATGTGTTTGCACCACTTGCAGCTTGTAAATGTGTTCGGTCCATCTGTTGCAGAAGATCAGTGGGAACATTCGGGTTTTTTTGCCCCTAAAAGCAGCCCAGATAACTGGTTACATAAGAGATGATCCTTGAAATAAACACAGTTTATTCTCTGCTTGTGCCAAACTTTAATAAGTGCAGCACTGGTGGCACGCATACACACACACACACACACACACATTTGTACTTCCACACTCGTGAGGACTTTAACCTAAACCTAATCCTGAATGTAATCCTTAAACGCAGTCTTAAACACGCAGCTCTGTGCTGCTGCTGCCATCTTGTGGTCGTCACAAGAAGTGAAGGTGATCTCGACAGCACAGCAGCTCCGGCTGAGCACCAGATGAGACGATTTAACCTGTACATTATGCATCCTTGTTGATATACCCTCGGCATTAAACGTTTTATATTTATATATATAAAATACATTTTTACATTTAAATGAAATGATCTAAAACTACCAACTTCAACATGTTGTTTCCTGGTTTGTTTATGTTGCTTTGGGTCCAAACTTAAAAATACACTTTTATCTAGTTTGATTATTCTATCAATTATTTCAAAGACATTCACCGGTCAGCCTGAGTCGACAGCGTGCACACGGCCTTGGCGGCGCTGGTCCCCGTCATCAGGCTCCCGCTCTTCAGGTCCAGACCTCGGCCTCTGCTCCGCTCCCTCAGCAGCTCCTGGATGGACAGCGGCTGGATGACTGGCTGGCTCAGGCCCAGCTCCGAGGCCTCGGTGCTGGGCTCGCAGCTCAGCTCCATCCCCAGGTCTACGCCGCCGGCCTGCTGGGTGATGGTGGTCAAAGAGGAGGGCTGTGAGGAGCCATCGCTGAAGTGCGTGTGCTCCAACGAACTGATGTATTCAGTCACTCTGAGAGAAGACGAGGGTGAGGAAGAGAAGGAGGTGTAACAGCAGTGTAACACGTCCCCACTTCGTTACTTACATTAAGACGAGTATCTTTGGTAAAACAAGTTTCCTGAAATTGTATGTTTGAACATGTAAATGAGGCCTTATGTAACGCTAACTGTTGGTGAATGTGTGAGAAATCTACAGACACAAAGAGACAAAGTTAGTCAAATAAACTCCTGAATGTGGATTCTGGATGTTTTCTTTGCAGCATCCTGAAAGAAGACGTGTTCTGGACACCTGAATGTCCAAAACCTTCCTGAAAATGTAATATTTCTATCGCAGTGAAAACATAAAACTAACTTACAATCATCTCCAGAGCTTTTAGAAGTTAGTGTGTGTGTGTGAGTGTGTGTGTGTGTGTGTGTGTGTGTACCTGAAGACATGAGGCCAGCAGTCGTGGTTGTGGCTGCCCATCTCCAGTCCTACGTTGAGGATGGCGTCCATACACAACACATGAGCCGTGTGGAGGAGAACTCCCTGAGGACGACCCATCTGCTCCAGACGCTGCTCCACACGCTGCTTCACTACACACACACACACACACACACACACACACACACACTTAATGGAGCTTTGGCTTGTAATGAGCTTTAATGATATGCATTATGAATAATGCATATCATTAACGTGTGTGAGTCTGATCTAGATGTATGAGAGTGGACATGAGGACGAGAGAAGAGATGTGGTCATGGCTTCCTGCAGCTTTCACTAGATGTCACTAAAGGCCTGTTTCTTACTGACGGCACCATGAAGTCTGGATAAAGTCTCTGCAGGGACCAGAGCAACCTTTTGTTTGTGGCTTTGTTGGATAGAAGAGACACAGACAGGAAAGGGCCTCGCGTTAAATAAATACAACAATGGAAGGAAAACCTCAGTTGTAATATTGCACGTCCTGCACCTGCCCTTTAATACGACTTCATTTAAACACACCAACATTCAAAATGACCTTTTAACTCAGTTATACAGCTAGGGGGGGGGGGGTTAACCCTTGTGTGTGTGTGTGTGTGTGTGTGTGTGTGTGTTATTGTTGGGAACATATCTCTTCAGTGTGTGTGCTCCGTCAGTACCTTGTGTGATGGCGTCTCCCATCTCTCCCGCCTCCTTCTCCTCCTTCTCTTCCTGCACACATGAGGCTGCAGCCATCTGGGCTAAAGCTGAGGCACAGTTGGCAGCCACACCTAAAAGCCACAACACACAAACACACACACACACACACACACACACACACACACACACGCACGCACACACAGTGTCAAGACGAGCTATTGGGTTTCACGTCCTAGAAAGTCCTTTACTTTACTTTACTTAAGTTTCCCACTCCACTGATGAGACATTTCACAGGCTGATGCACGTTATGTCTTTTTTAATTCTCCTTTGGGTGTATTTAAATTTTAACTGGCAGTAATAAGCTGCACATACCGTCTTCTCTCCACAGTCCACGTTGCACACCATGTGTTCATTCATATTCATTAGTGCTTATGTGCTGATCATTTCAAATCAGGCTTCCTGCCAGGGTGGGGATGCTGTCAGAAACGTATTTCCCTGGATGTTCTCTCCTGAAGTCTGTCTGAGCGTCCACGAGGCTCAGCTTGTTACCGGGCAGATGGGAAGTGTTCATTATGAGAAGCAGGAAGCTGAGAAAGAAGCTCAACGCTCAGCGAAACCTTCTCTGGACGAATAAAACAAATGTGTATAGTCATGTGTCCCCAGCTGTGGTCGACTCTGACGTTTTGTAGAGTTAAACGCACGGCTCAGCATATTGTTTGGAGGTTACGTTTGTTTGTTTTTCTGTTTGTCAGCAAGGTTACGGAAAAATGTCTGGAAAGGTGAAGCACGAGCCGAAGAAGAAGCTATGGAGCGGATCCGAGTCACGGGGCGGATACAGCCATTATCTTTCTTATCATAACTTGAGAAGCTGCCACTACATGTTATTGTCATTTAAAGCCTCACAAGTGCTCTGCATTATTCTGGATGTTTAGACCTCTGCTCAGGGGGAAGTGGTCTGGATCTATTCTGGAAATCACAACGTCAGATATACTAAAGTAGAACTATGAATATACAGTATCTAGGGTCATCACAACCCAGGTAATGTGGAGTCAAGGTGGACACTTCAACCTCCTCAGCATGTCTGCTGACTTCTTATACACCTGGATAACTATCAAAAACTCAAACTTAAACAACAATAAGCAGTGAAAATAAACTGAAACCACATCTTTTAACTAACTATCTTTAGTGTTCTTGCTATAATACATCTTTATTTCTGGTGACATTACACACAATAAACTGTATAATATACACTTTGCCCAAAACAGAAACTGTGTTTAATGTGTGTGTGTGCACACGGCCCTGGCGTCTCGTGCCCTTTTATGGCGATTAGCTGGACGTTTACCTGCTGATTACAGGTGCGATCTATTCTGCAGTTTAAGAACATGTCGTGGATCTGACAGAGTATTTGGATGAATGATGTCCAATACGTGGGGGAGTCGTGTCAGAGCAGGAAGCTTTGAGAGGCTGTTCAGCTGCTGAGGATACGTGCTGCACCTGGAAGCACAGACCTGCCTCTGACAATCTGACCTTTGACCTCTGTGTGTTGAGAGGAAGGAGAGCAGAGGACTCCCTGTGGGGGGGAGTGAAGCATCTCATTTTCCATGTTAACACACACACGTTTCACCCACCTAAGGCGCAGCTGAGCGCAGCAGCTTTGCGTAGGCCGTCTAAACTCAGACAGATGGTGTCTCGCTCCCTCTGGCTCTGCTCTTTGACTCCCTCGGCTCCCAGGATGAACGCGAGGCCCTTGGAGCTGCCTGCCATGCGGCCCGTCAGCGGCGTGGACAGCACATCGATCAGGTTCTTCCACACACCGGTGAGGATGAAGCGGGAGAACACCGCTCCTGATGTCAAAGAGGAGGGAGAGAATACATTTGATGAATGCTGCTGCTGTAGCTGATGTCAGAAAACATCTGGGGATCTATTTATTCTGTTGTTTTCACAGTTTATAACTTATAATAAAACAGCAATTACTTGTGATTTTGAATGAATTAAGTCATTATCTGGAGAACGTTTCACAGATTAAAGGTTTTTATAAGGATCTTAGAAAGATGTTCCCGCCTGTTCATAACTCAAAATAGTTTCTCTTCCTTCTTGTCTCTTAGGGCTTCCGTAAATATATGACACACACACACACACACACACACACACACACACACACACACACACACACACACACACACACACACACACACACACACACACACACACACACACACACACACACACAGCGCAGGTGGTGTCTGACTCATTTTCTCCACCTCGCTCTGTGCTTTTTTTTTAACCCTCTTTCCTTCCCCCTCATCGCCCTGTCCTGGTCTGGTCTGTTCTTGTCTGTTCTGTCCTGTTCTGTCCTGTTCTGTCCTGTTCTGGTCTGGTCTGTCCTGTCCTGGTCTGGTCTGTTCTGTCCTGTTCTGTCCTGTTCTGTCCTGTTCTGGTCTGGTCTGTTCTTGTCTGTTCTGTTCTGTTCTGTTCTGATCTGTCCTGTTCTGGTCTGTCCTGTTCTGGTCTGTTCTGGTCTGTTCTGGTCTGTCCTGTTCTGTCCTGTTCTGTCCTGTCCTGTTCTGGTCTGTCCTGTTCTGGTCTGTCCTGTTCTGGTCTGTTCTGGTCTGTTCTGTTCTGTTCTGTTCTGTTCTGTCCTGTTCTGTCCTGTTCTGGTCTGTCTGTTCTGTCCTGTTCTGTCCTGGTCTGGTCTGGTCTGGTCTGTCCTGTTCTAGTCTGGTCTGTTCTGGTCTGTTCTGTTCTGGTCTGTTCTTGTCTGTTCTGTTCTGGTCTGGTCTGTTCTGGTCTGTTCTGTTCTGGTCTGTTCTTGTCTGTTCTGTTCTGGTCTGTCCTGTTCTGGTCTGTTCTGGTCTGGTCTGGTCTGTCCTGTTCTAGTCTGGTCTGTTCTGGTCTGTTCTGTCCTGGTCTGGTCTGGTCTGGTCTGTTCTGGTCTGGTCTGGTCTGTCCTGTTCTAGTCTGGTCTGTTCTGGTCTGTTCTGTCCTGGTCTGGTCTGGTCTGGTCTGGTCTGTTCTGTCCTGTCTTATGCTGGTCCTGTTCTGGTCTGTTCTGTTCTGTTCTGTTCTGTTCTGTTCTGTTCTGTTCTGTTCTGTCCTGTCCTGTTCTGTCTGTCCTGTTCTGGTCTGTTCTGTTCTGTTCTGTCCTGTCCCTGTTCTGGTCTGTTCTGTCTGTTCTGTTCTGGTCTGTTCTGTTCTGTTCGGTTCTGTCTGTCCTGTTCTGGTCTGTTTCTGGTCTGTTCTGTCACTGTTCTGGTCTGTTCTGGTCTGTTCTGTCCTGTTCTGGTCTGTTCTGTCTGTTCCTGTCCTGTTCTGTCCTGTTCTGGTCTGTTCTGGTCTGTTCTGTCCTGTTGCTGGTCTGTTCTGTCTGTTCTGGTTCTGTCTGTCTGTTCTGGTCTGTTCTGGTCTGTTCTGTTCTGTCTGTTCTGTCTGTTCTGTCTGTTCTGTTCTGTTCTGTCTTTCTGTTCTGTTCTGTTCTGGTCTGTTCTGTTCTGTTCTGTCGTCTGTTCTGTCTGTCCTGTTTCTGGTCTGTTCTGGTCTGGTCTGGTCTGTTCTGTTCTGTCCTGTTCTGTCTGTCCTGTTCTGGTCTGTCTGGTCTGTCTGTCTGGTCCTGGTTTTCTGGTCTGTCCTGTTCTGGTCTGGTCTGTCTGGTCTGTTCTGGTCTGGTCTGGTCTGGTCTGTCTGGTCTCTGTTTCTGTCCTGTCTTGTCTGTTCTGTTCTGTTCTGTCCTGTCTGTCTTTCTGTTCTGTTCTGTTCTGTCCTGTTCTTTCTGTCTGTTCTGTCTGTTTCTGTTCTGTTCTGTCTGTTCTGTTCTGTGTCTGTTCTGTCCTGTCTGTTCTGGTTCTGTTCTGTTCTGTTCTGTTCTGTTTGTTGTTCTGTTCTGTTCTGTTCTGGTCTGTCTGTTCTGGTTCTGTTCCTGTCCTGTTCTGGTCTGTTCTGGTCTGTTCTGTCCTGTTCTGGTCTGTTGGTCTGTTCTGTCCTGTTCTGGTCTGTTCTGTTCTGTCTGTCCTGTTCTGTCCTGTTCTGGTCTGTTCTGGTCTGTTCTGTCCTGTTCTGGTCTGTTCTGGTCTGTTCTGTTCTGTTCTGGTCTGTTCTGTCCTGTTCTGTCCTGTTCTGGTCTGTTCTGTTCTGTTCTGTTCTGTTCTGTCCTGTTCTGGTCTGTTCTGTCCTGTTCTGTTCTGTCCTGTTCTGTTCTGTTCTGTCCTGTTCTGGTCTGTTCTGTTCTGTTCTGTCCTGTTCTGGTCTGTTCTGTCCTGTTCTGTTCTGTCCTGTTCTGTTCTGTCCTGTTCTGGTCTGTTCTGGTCTGTTCTGTTCTGTCCTGTTCTGGTCTGTCCTGTTCTGGTCTGTTCTGGTCTGTTCTGTTCTGTTCTGGTCTGTTCTGTTCTGTTCTGTTCTGTCTGTTCTGTTCTGGTCTGTTCTGGTCTGGTCTGTTCTGTCTCTTACACCAGATCAGTTGTTTGTTTGTGTTTTTTGAAATCCTTTAATATGTTAAAACATGTAATCACGTCCCCCCAACAGACCTTTCTGTCATGGACACAATCAGAAGCACGTCTGAAGAGCAGTAGGTTTGAATGTGATGACGACTGTAAGAACCTCATAAAACCCTTCAAACAATACGAGTACATGTCTCGCTGCTGCAGGTTTCTGGAGATATTGCACTAAATATATTCCACTGGAGGGTTTTGGTTGGTGTTTTATGACGGAGCAGGCAATTAAATCTTTTTCCAATGTTCCAGACCTGCAGAAGAATATAACCCCCCCCCCCCCCTGTTCATCCTTTCATCTGTTACGGCCTTGCTCATCTGTGGCCTCTAATTTAAAATAAACGTTGCGCTGCTCGTCTGAACATCCCTCTCATACTCCAATCATGAAAAGTATTTGAGGTTTGACCTGTAATGAAACACGACGGCTGACAGAAGGGAGTTAAAGGATTCTTTTCAATATCGCTCTTGACAAATCTACTAATGACACAATCCTTCCATCATAGCAATGGATGAATAATCCACTGAGTGAAACAAATTCATCCAGTCATCAAGTTTGTGATGATGAGCTGCTGACCTGCCATCACTGTGTCGCTGCCCGCCTTGTCACAGCTCAGAGGGAATTGGCTGGACGCCCTCCTGATCAGCTGACCTCCAATCGCACTGCTGCCCAGACCGTCAATATCTGAGGAGGTGGAGGAAGATAAGAATGAGGAGGAGGAGGAGAAGGAGAAGAAGAAGGAGGAGGAAGATGAGAAGGAGGAGAAGAAGGAGGAAAATGAGGAGGAGGTGGGGGACAAGGAGGAGGTGGTGGAGGAGGAGGAAGAGGAGGAGGAGATGAAGGAGGAGGAACAGGAGGAGGACGAGGAGGAGAATGAGGTGGAGGAGCAGGAGGAGGAGCAGGACGAGGAGGAAGAGCAGGAGGAGGAGGACGAGGTGGACGAGGAAGAGGACAAGGAGGATGAGGAGGAGCAGGACGAGGAGGAGGAGGAGCAGGAGGACGAGAAGGAGCAGGAGGAGGACGAGGAGGAGCAGGAGGAGGTGAAGTGAAGATAGTGGGAAAGTAATAAGAAGTTAGTCTGGTAGATAACCCTTTAATCAACAATGATCACATGAGCTCCGTGAACTCGGGTCATTTGCAGGTTTTTCACATAATTGTATTTATTATTTAATTATCTTCAAAATGTTAAAGTGACTGAAGTGGAAATTAATGTGAGAACTTTGATTTGAAGAGTTTTAAGAACTTTACTCAAATCAAGACTTAACTTTCTTCATATTCTTATTTATAAGGTTCCTTAGTCCCAATCTAATGTGGGAATATTATATTACAAGTGTGTGTGTGTGTGTGTGTGTGTGTGTGTGTGTGTGTGTGTACCTGTCAGCATTACGATGACAGGCAGCGCGTGGTCTTCTGATGAGCCCCAGTACCCGGCCTCGCCCAGCAGGTTGCGGTCCAACACCTGGTGGTAGAGCTCGTCGATCCAGGACTGAGACAGAACCACGAGGACGCCGCTGCTTTGGATCAGACGCACAAACTCCTTCTGCAAAAACACATCAAGATCTCTTCTACTCACAAAGTATGCAAATACATTTATTCTATTTCCAAGATATCTTCTCACTTCCTGTCAGACTCCTCTCCTTCTTATCTACTCTTTCTTTTCAACGTAGTCCAGAATAGAACCAATCGTGAACCACGTTGGATCCTCACCAGGCTGAGGATGGGTGCGAGTGTTCGCCGCCTGTAGTAGTCGCAGCAGCAGAGTTTGAGATTGAGCAGCAGGGCGTAGTACGACACCAGGTAGAGACCGTCTGCGTTCATCAGAGACTGACAGCTCAGAGTGTCCCCGGCCTCAAAACCTGGAGAGTAGATCCCACCTGCAGCGAGACGGAGGGTAAACACTCCTTTACATTTACATCGTCATTACACCTTTAAACAATAAAGCAACAGAAAGCCCAGGGTGGAGATGAAGAAGGTCTAGAGAGGAACACAGTGGGAGGTAAAAGGAGGGAGGGTGGGAAGAAGACAAAGAGAAGACGGGACGGAGAAAAGTAAGGAGGGAAGAAGAGGGAAAGAGAGGAGAGGAGGAGATGAGAGAGAGAGGAGAAGAGAGAAGGAGAGGAGAAAGAAAGGAGAGAGAAGAAAAGGAGAGAAGAGGGGGAAGAATGAGCGAGGACGGGAAGGAGGAGAGGGAGCGAGGGAGAGAAGATGGGGAGGAGAGGAGGGAGAGGGAGGAGATTGAAGGAGAGGCTGCAGAGCTGGGCGAGGCGGAAAGGAAAGGGAGAGAGACGAGAGAGAAGAATGGAGGAGAAGGGAAAAGGGAGGGGAGAAGATGAGAGGAGGAAGAGAGGGAAGGAGAAGAGGGGAGGAAGGAGAGGAGAGAGAGGAGGAAAAAAGGGAAGGAGAGGGGAGGAGAGGAGAGGGAGAGAAGAGAGAGAAGATGAGAGGAGAAGAGAGGGAAGGAGAGGGGAGGAGAGGAGAGGAAGGAGAGGAGAGGAGAGGAGAGAGAGGGAAGGAAAAGAGAGGAGAGGAGAAGAGATGGAAGGAGAGGGGAGGAGAGGAGAGGAGAGGGAAGGAGATGAGAGGAAAAGAGATGGAAGGAGAGGGGAGGAGAGGAGAGGAGAGAGAGGGAAGGAGAAGAGAGGAGAGGAGAAGAAATGGAAGGAGAGGGGAGGAGAGGAGAGGAGAGAGAGGGAAGGAGAAGAGAGGAGAGGAGAAGAGATGGAAGGAGAGGGGAGGAGAGGAGAGAGAGGGAAGGAGAAGAGAGGAGAGGAGAAGAGATGGAAGGAGAGGGGAGGAGAGGAGAGGGAAGGAGAGGAGAGGAGAGGAGAGGGAAGGAGAGGAGAGGAGAGGAGAGGGAAGGAGAGGAGAGGAGAGGGAAGGAGAGGAGAGGAGAGGAGAGGGAAGGAGAGGAGAAGAGAGGGAAGGAGAGGAGAAGAAAGGGAAGGAGAGGGGAGGAGAGGAGAGAAGATGAGAGGAGAAGAGAGGGAAGGAGAGGGGAGGAGAGGAGAGAGAGGGAAGGAGAGGGGAGGAGAGGAGAGGAGAAGAGATGGAAGGAGAGGAAAGGAGAGGAGAGGAGAGGAGAGGGAGAAGGAGAGGGAGAAGAAAGGAAGGAGAGGAGAGGAGAGAGGAGAGAAGAGAGGGGAGAAGATGAGAGGAGAAGAGAGGAAGGAGAGGGGAGGGAGAGGGAGGAGAAGAAGAGGAGGGAGAGAGGGAAGGAGAAGAGAGGAGAGGAGAAGAGATGGAAGGAGAGGGGAGGAGAGGAGAGGGAAGGAGAGGAGAGGAGAGGAGAGGGAAGGAGAGGAGAGGAGAGGGAAGGAGAGGAGAGAAGAAAGGGAAGGAGAGGGGAGGAGAGGAGAGGAGAGGAGAGAGAGGGAAGGAGAGGGGAGGAGGGAGAGAGAGGAGAAGATGGAAAGGAGAGGGAGGAGAGGGAGAGGAGAAGAGATGGAAGGAGAGGGAGGAGAGGAGAGGAGAGGAGAGGAAGGAGAGGAGAAGAGGAGGAAGGGAAGGAGAGGAGAGGAGAGGAGAGAAGATGAGAGGAGAAGAGAGGGAAGGAGAGGGGAGGGGAGGAGAGGAGAGGAGAGGAGAGAGAGGGGAAGGAGAAGAGAGGAGAGGAGAAGAGAGGGAAGGAGAGGGGAGGAGAGGAGAGGAGAAGAGAGGGAAGGAGAGGAAAGGAGAGGAGAGGAGAGGAGAGGGAAGGAGAGGAGAAGAAAGGGAAGGAGAGGAGAGGAGAGGAGAGAAGATGAGAGGAGAAGAGAGGGAAGGAGAGGGGAGGAGAGAGAGAGAGGAGAGGGAAGGAGAGGAGAGGGTGTGAGACAGACTGGGTGTGAGACAGACTGAGTGTGAGACAGACTGAGTGTGAGACAGACTGGGTGTGAGACAGACTGAGTGTGAGACAGACTGAGTGTGAGACAGACAGAGTGTGAGACAGACAGAGTGTGAGACAGACAGAGTGTGAGACAGACTGGGTGTGAGACAGGGAGATGTAATCTGTTAGCTCAGGATAAATCAGCTGTTTTAATCACAAACTCACTCTGGGGATTTGCAGCCTCGACCAGATTCATTAAGTCACCTAAGCGTGTAGTTTAATGTGATTCCTAATGTACAACCTCCCAGCAGGCTCATTACTTTCACAGATGCATTATGGGACATGTCTCAAGGCAAAACGTTTAATTAAACTGCTCTTTAAGTGAATATAGAGAAGCTACAGTATATACATTCAGACTGTGTTCAAAAAGAAACTTCTTGTAAATGTACTTAGTTACATCTCCCCACATTGAACCCCCTCCCTCTCTCACCAGCCTGCAATCCGGAGCAGAAGGTGGAGGAGAAGTTCTGCAGAGACGTGTCCACTTCCGCGGCGGTGGCCAAACCCAGCAGCCGGGGCAGCAGCGCCGCCAGCGACTGCACGAACAGCCGGGCGCTCTGCTGGTCGGCCTCCTGGTTGCGCAGCAGTTTGAGGGACAGGGCGGCCGTGCGCAGGGAGCGGTGGCCCGGGCAGTCGCGGGGGGTCTGCTGGTCCTCGTCCGCCAGCGAGACGTTATCGGAGCCGATGTCAGACACGTCGGAGCGGCCCGAGTCTTTTTCCGCAGCCATGGAGTACTGGTCACACGAGTCGAACTCTGTCCGCGACAAGTCCTGCTCCTCCATACTGATGGACAACAGGTATGGTTAAGGTTTAGGAAAGAGCGAACACGCTTCACCCCTTCCACCACCTCGACCACATAAAGAACACACTCCTTCTTGCATTGAGGAGTGACACACACACACACACACACACACACACACACACACACACACACACACACACACACACACACACACACACCTGAAGTTGCTCTCGCTGTACCGTGAGCCTGTCCCGTGGTGTGGCCTGTTCCTGGACTCCACAGACAGGAAGTTGGTGATGTCGGGGTAGACGAGGCCGTGACTCCGCTGCACCACATCTGGAGGAACCACAGCTCCTCTCTCTCCTCCTGCTCTTTCCTTCTCTCCTCTTCCGTCCACCTCCCTTGTACCTCCTCCCTCCTCCCGTTGGCAGTCCTGGTTCGCCCCGAGGCTCGGCTCACGATTGATCCCATCCTGGCTGCCACAGGACGAGGGCGAGGGCAGGTGTGCGTCCTCCTCACACTCCTCAGGAGTGGTGTGGCACAGACCCACACCGGGCTCCTCCACCTCCAGATCCAAGGTGGTTTGTCCCGTTTCAGTGGTGATGCTGATGCTAATGTCCGGGCTGCGCTCGGTGGGGGCCACGTTGGAGGAAGAGGAGTTGGGGTCCCAAGGAGCCTGCTCAGAGGCCAGGATGTGTCTCTGCCACCTGAAGTCCGCCTCATTGATCTCCATGGACTCACGCGTCGACTCCGTCCCTTCTTTCAGATCGTCAAGTCGTCTGAGGAGCAGCCGAGCCTGAGAAACAGTTTAACACTTACTGACAGAACAACTCGCTTTCAGTGAGTAAAGGACTCCATGTTTGTTTTAACCATCTGACTGGAAGGTCCTGTAACTTCATTGGTGGTCGAGTGGTCTAGCCTTCCAAACAAAACACTAGAAGGTCTGAAGTTCAATACCAGGCTGCCATCATTGTACCCCTGAGCAAGGTACTTAACCCTAAGCTGCTCCAGGGAGACTGTCCCTGTACTTAGTTCACTGTCGCTCTGGATAAGATCGTCTGCTGAATGACCTGTGATGTAATGTAATGAATCAAGTTGGACTGTCTGAAGTGTGGCTGTATGAGATACATATCCACAGATACACAATATTAATTTAATATATATCGACTTCTGGCTAGAATACGTTTTGCTGGCGGCTCCGTCCACACATACGACCCCAGTTCAAAACATCCAATCTATGTGTCATATAATGTTTGTCTCAGCAGCGTACCTGCTCAGACTGGATGCCGTGTCCCTTTGACAGTTCATCCAGCGCCCCGAGCAGAGCGCAGGCACAGGAGACCGAAGAGTAGCACGCCTCAATGCCTCCCTTCATACAGGCCTCCGTCATCCCGTCCATCACTCTTCAGAAGCAGAAAACACACAAACATACTTCAAACTTTAACATAACTGTAAAAATCAGTGAGGATTTAAATTGGCGAACGCCTTACAACAAGTAAAGACCAGAGAGAGGAGTCACTAACAGTTTCAGCAGGTCCAGGTGGGACTTCCTCTTTGAGAAGGATCGTTTCCTGGTTTCAGGCTCAGCCACGCACGGACCGGCCAGGTCGTACAGCCGCTGGGGACTCCCCAGAATCTAACACACACACACACGAACACACACACAGAAATAGATTGGAACATCATTAATGACTTACTTATACTTTAGTGAAGTGGAAAGGAAATCAATGGCTGCCTGAAGGTAGAAAATCTGTGCGTTGCTCCTCTTACCTCCTTCATGATGCGGATGGCCTCGGTGCGGTGCTGAGGAGGTGGGTACAGCAGGATTCTGTGGTAGAGTGACTGCAACACGGGCTTCATGGACTCCACGCAGCTCACCAGACGCACAAGCTCTGCGGCGATGTAACACACAGTCCGCACCACCGGTGCAATCCTGGCAGGGGCGCTGGAGGAACAGCCGGATCCTCTGCCTTGATCGGACACCGCTCCACCGAAGGAGTCCGCCTCCTGGTGGCTGATTCCTGCCAGAGGAAAACAAGGAGAGGGTGTGAAGCGGAACCACTAAATCATGTTGAGTAACAACTTCACATTTAGAACCAGAAATAAAATCAGTAGGCCTGAGCCAGAACAACCTGAACACAACTTCACCCTTCATTATCTGTAAAGTGGAATAAAAAGGTCTCCTTCTAAAGGAGTTTTCCACATATTTTTAATTATATGTAATATATATATTACATATATATAATATATAATAGATGATGATAATAAGATATATCAATCAAATTTATGGTAGAGAGCCCAATATATACATAATAGATATAGATAGAGACAGAGAGATATAGAGAGAGAGAAAGAGAGGACAGAGAGAAGAGATAAGAGAGAGAGGACAGAGAAGAGAGAGAGAGAGGAGAGAGAGAGAGGAAGAAGAGAGGAGGGAGAGAGAGAGGAAGAGAGAGAGATGAGAGAGAGAGAGGAGGAGAGAGAGAGAGAGAGGGAGGAAGGAGAGGAGAGAGAGAGAGAGAGAGAGAAGAGATAGAGAGAGAGAGAGAGAGAGAGAGGAGAGAGGAGAGGGAGAGAGATAGAAGAGAGGGGAAGAGAGAAGAGAGAGGGGGAAGAGAGAGTAGATAGGACAAGAGAGAGAGATAGAGGAAAAAAGAGAGATTAGATAGATAGATGTAATATATATATAGAGAGAGGGGGAAGAGATAGATATTACTTGTAAGATATATATATATATTACAAATATATATATATATATTACAAATATATATATATATTACATATATATGGATATATAAATAGTATATATAGAAGATATATATCTATAATATGTAAGAGAGATATATTAATATGGTAAATATTATAGATATTATTATATGTTATATATATATATATATAATATAATATATATATGTAATATATTACATATATAATATGTAATATATATATATATATAATATATATAAATATATAGTAAGATAAAATATATATTATCTATAATATATATATAATATATACATATATAATACTATATATATATATTACATATATAATATATATAATTACACATATAAAATATATATATTTGTAATATATATTATATATTGTAATATTATATATATATATATATAATTTGTTAATATTATATATATATATTTGATAATATATATATTATAATATAGTCTTGTTTCCCAAGCTCTAGATTTTTCAAGAGGAAAAAACATCGCTTTCTGATATATTTTGCTCAACATGGATACAGACTGTAAACCTGTTTTATTGTTTAATCTCTAAATCAGGTAATAAACCTGCAGTTACAACATTGCTGACATGAGACTTTGTAAATGCAAACACTTATCTCTACAAACTTTGACATGGCTCTGAGGGGATACCAGGCTGGCCAATCAGTACACTTGTTAACAATTTAACATTTAACACAAACTTTAAACTGTAAATGTGTTTCTTGCAGGATGTCTGGAGTACGAGCTCCTCAGTTTCAGTCCAACTGACTCAAACAAGTCATTGCGTTTTTGTATAATGATAAAATGTAAGTGTTGTTACCAAGACTGAGTCTATCTGACAGACGGTCTGGCGCCCCCATGTAGCCGTGGTGGGAAGTGATGGTTTTGTCGTTGACAGGATTGCCCATGATCGCCACAAGGGACGGACACAGCTGCTTCCTGGGGTGAGGGTGAAGATTGTTTTTAGGATCATGAATACATTAGAGTACAGTTACAATAATTTACTGATGAGTTGAAGGAAGAAAAATAAATAATTAAAAAAGGAAGCATAACATAAAACTGATATCCAATATTTCTAAAACAATGATTAGCTGGCCAAAATGAGAAAACAATCTCACGTGAAGCATCTTCTAAACATTTAAATTAAATTACCATTTCATATAAGATTATTACCATACGAGGTCAGTGAACCCTCTGGACAGGTGCATTGTGGGAGGACAGCTGCTGAGCATGGAGAGGATGCACTCCAGGTAGAGGAGCTGCAGGAGCTGGTTGTCACTGGAGGGGGAAGTGCAGTGATTCATATCACACTTCAGACTCAGGTTTACATTAAGGCTGCAACTAATCATTATTTTCAATAAACTATTTTTAGCCATAATCCTGAATCTGCTGCTGGACTGACGTGCATGTATGCAGATGACAGTGTCATATGATGCAGCTGTGTCCTACGTCAAGTTTATTAAGAGTTTTAAAAATGAAGGATGTGTCATGTGTTAAATGCCTGTTGCTTCGCCTCCTTGTCTAAGATGCGAGTAGAGGAGGCGAGGAAAGGAATCAAGGATGTACAAAACGAGAAATGAGAAGAGCCCGATGCTACGTCAAGTAATACAGAGAAACTGCAGCGTTACCTGTCCACTGACTCCAGTTTTTCACAGAAAACTGTCAGAACTGTCACCACATCTTCACACAGAGCCTGGCTGGTAGGAGAAATATCTGCAAACACACACACACACACACACACACACACACACACACACACACACACACACACACACACACACACACACACACACACCACAAGTGAATTCACGGCATCTACTTTATCTTTATTCAATATGCACATAAAGTGATAAAAACTTACTCTCCCTTGTGTCTCACATCCTTATTTTGTTGTAATAAATAAAATAAAACCATCTCTGTGTTTGTCTTCATGCTGACGGAGAACTCCATCTAAACTGTCTGTGTGTGTTTGACGCTGAGCAAGTCTCCCTGTGAAGGTGTTTCTTACTACCTGCAGACTGGTGATTACAAGGGCTTTATAACGGCTATAAAACAGGACTAAAGGTCCACAGACACGACAGTAGCAGATCTATGAAGCTTTAACGCTCACATGAGAAAACAACACACAGTTTGTCCTTAAAGGAAAGAGCATTCACCCTCTGTATGGTGTTAAACATCACCTCCACAATGTCAACGCTTAGTGCAGTACGCTTAAGGCAGTCCAAACTTCACCAGATGTTTCTCATAAATAGTTCAAATAAGCATATTTCCCAAAATGTTGACGTATTCCTTTAACATTTGTGTTGACAGTCACTGAGGTCAGTTAGTGATGTACTGGACTGCATCAGATTCAGAGGTTGTTCTAATGTTGTGTGTGTGTGAACCTGAGAAACACACAACCTTTACCTGTGACCTCCATATTAAACATATAACTCAATCTACACATCTCCGACAACAAGAAAGTAGAATTTGTGGCAGAGCTGTTGAGTTGTATAGATTGTACGGACGTACAATGATTATATAATAGAGGTGGTCAAAGCTGTACCTCTTCTATGCAGCGGCGGTGGAGTCAACCTCGTCTCCATCTGCACCCTGTGGGGAGCACACAGCAGTACTGAGAGTGTGTCAACACACATGTGCTGGTGTGTGACACAGAGTTAGTGTGTGTGACTGAGAGTTAGTGTGTGTGACACAGAGTTAGTGGGTGTGACAGAGAGTTAGTATGTGTGACTGAGAGAGTTAGTGTGTGTGACTGAGAGTTAGTGTGTGTGACACAGAGTTAGTGTGTGTGACCTGAGAGTTAGTGTGTGTGACAGAGAGTTAGTGTGTGTGACTGAGAGTTAGTGTGTGTGACTGAGAGTTAGTGTGTGACAGAGAGTTAGTGTGTGTGACAGAGAGTTAGTGTGTGTGGACAGAGAGTTAGTATGTGTGACTGAGAGAGTTAGTGTGTGTGACAGAGAGAGTTAGTGTGTGTGACTGAGAGTTAGTGGTGTGTGACAGAGAGAGTTAGTGTGTGTGACACATAGTTAGTGTGTGTGACTGAGAGTTAGTGTGTGTGACACAGAGTTAGTGTGTGTGACAGAGAGTTAGTGTGTGTGACAGAGAGTTAGTGTGTGTGACAGAGAGTTAGTGTGTGTGACACAGAGTTAGTGTGTGTGACAGAGAGTTAGTGTGTGTGACTGAGAGTTAGTGTGTGTGACTGAGAGTTAGTGTGTGTGACTGAGAGTTAGTGTGTGTGACAGAGAGTTAGTGTGTGTGACAGAGAGTTAGTGTGTGTGTGACTGAGAGTAGGTTGTGACATGAGTAGTTAGTGTGTGACTGAGAGTTAGTGTGTGTGACTGAGAAGTTTAGTGGTGTGTGACTGAGAGTTAGTGTGTGTGACTGAGAGTTAGTTAGTGTGTGGAAGGAGAGTTAGTGTGTGGTGACCAGAGGAGTTAGTGTGTGTGATGCGAGAGTTGTTTAGTGTGTGTTGACATGAGAGTTAGTGTGTGTGACTTGAAGAGTTAAGTTAGTGTGTGACAGGGAGAGTTAGTGTGTGTGACATGAGAGTTAGTGGTGTATGTGACTGAGAGATTTAAGTGTGTGTGACATGAGAGTTAGTGTTGTGTGACTGAGAGTGAGTGATGTGTTGACTGAGAGAGTTTAGTGTGTGTGACTGAGAGTTAGTGTGTGTGTTTGAGAGTTAGTGTTGTTGTGACGAGAGAGTTCGTGTGTGTGACAGAGGATGAGTTAGTGTGTGTGACTGAGAGTTAGTGTGTGTGACTGAGAGAGTTAGTGTGTGTGACTGAGAGTTAGTGTGTGTGACTGAGAGTTAGTGTGTGTGACTGAGAGAGTTAGTGTGTGTGACTGAGAGAGTTAGTGTGTGTGACAGAGAGTTAGTGTGTGTGACTGAGAGTTAGTGTGTGTGACTGAGAGTTAGTGTGTGTGACTGAGAGTTAGTGTGTGTGACTGAGAGTTAGTGTGTGTGACTGAGAGTTAGTGTGTGTGACTGAGAGTTAGTGTGTGTGACTGAGAGTTAGTGTGTGTGACAGAGAGTTAGTGTGTGTGACTGAGAGTTAGTGTGTGTGACTGAGAGTTAGTGTGTGTGACAGAGAGTTAGTGTGTGTGACAGTTTGAGTCGTCTATCTACAGTATAAGTATAAGTGTGTTTCTGATTGTTTGTGTAAATATTAGTCGTACGTTAAATATTTATTTTGCAGTATACTGTGATACAATCTTTTTTAAATATTCTTCCTTGTTATTGCTGCAGACAATTTTAATTAATTTAAGGATCATTTATGATAATATAAAAACAGACAAAAACAACAAATCTTCCCATTTCAGAAGCTGGAAAACAGATAAATATATGTTGTGTGTAACTTCTGTTGTGTGTTTTGTGAGAGTGCGACCTCTTGTCTGTGTCGCAGCTGCAGCGTCAGGTCTCCCAGGATCTG
The DNA here is from genome assembly GCF_900634415.1 of Cottoperca gobio. Lineage (NCBI taxonomy): Eukaryota > Metazoa > Chordata > Actinopteri > Perciformes > Bovichtidae > Cottoperca > Cottoperca gobio. The sequence continues at coordinate 23,945,329 of NC_041369.1, read as the reverse complement.
GCTCAGTGTGGCTCGGACCGCCGTGTTGATGCTGCGCTGGTGACAGCTGGACACATAAGTCTTGATACACACCTAAACACACACACACACCTGTCAGTGTAGGTAGGTTTCCATGGCGTCACAGGTTACCATGATTACCAGACTAGTGAGCAGTTAGTCACACACACACACACACACACACACACACACACACACACACACACACACACACACACACATTGCATCTCTTTAGCTTTGGGAGGGAACATAGTGTTGGTGCAGAGTTAAAACAAAGTCTGAAAGGGAAGAGTTACAGAGTATTTCAGCAATAAATGTGATTTATTTCACCAATTATTATTTCACTAATTAGCAAAGCTCTGCTCAAACCTCTGAACATCTATCAGGCCCGCTCTCATGCAGAGCTGCAAACAAAGAGCGTCTCTGCTAATTACAAAAGGTCTCCGCAGCCTCTGGGGAGTTTTCCACCACCTGTGTCTAATCAATGACAGATCAATACATCCTACATCATCAGGCCTTCCAGACACAGTGAGTACGCAGGTGTTCTTCACGCTGCTCGAGGTGGTGCAGGCTGGAAGAGCCTTAAACTTGTATTCTCACTAACATCCAGCAGGAGGCTCCACTGGCTGCAAAGACTCCAATTGTATAGAAGTCTATAAGAAAATGACGCTGCTTCTCACTGGAGTTATTACCTCAGAAACATAAGTTTATGGTTTCAATCTCTAGTTTCAAGTCTTCTTCAACACAACATGATGTTCATTTAGTAAATGATGTTCCCAATCACAGCAAAGTAGAAGATAAAGCAGTGTGTGCTTTAGGGCGGGGCTACCTTGTGATTGACAGGATGCTACCACGTTGTCCGTGTTTGGCAGCTCATTAAAGTTAATTGTAATATTTTGGGCGCCTTGTTTGGCTGCACTCTGCTCCACCCTCTCGTGTCACTTCTGGTTTCAAAAAGCCAAGATGACGACGGACAAAATGCCAAACTCAAGGCTTCAAAACTGTATACCACCAACCAGGGTGAGGTAATGCTGACTACGTCCACTTCATATATTCAATCTATGATTACAGACCAGTTTAAGGAGGTATCACGTAAAAAGTTGCAGAACGCAGTTAAGTTCCGGCGACAGGAATCATCTCCGAGGGTGTAAATTAATTTTCATGTGATGGTATTAAAGGTTAAGTATTTACTTCCAGCTCCTGGTGGTTGAAACTGCCAGAACTGAGCTGTTTGTGTGGGACGTTACTGATAATGGAGTGGTGCTGACAGCCTCTCCAGCCACCCTGAGTTATGACCCAACACACACACACACACACACACACACACACACACACACCACACACACACACACACACACACACACACACACACACACACACACACACACACACACCACACACACACACACACACACACACACACACACACACACACACACACACACACACACACACACACACACACACACACACACACACACACACACACACACACACACACACACCAGATGGCCGGCCCTGGCAGCACGGAGCCCGTTAACACAACATGTCGACCAGGTTTTTATGAGCTGTTAATGGACGTCAAACATGCAGGAGCTGCAGCTGCTGAGGGAAGTGATGCTCCAGGAAAACACTACAGACAACACCGCAGTTTACAAAACAATATTTAAATTTTGGCATTTGGGTTTATGTTCAGAGGTAACAGGGGTGGCTGGTTGTTGAACGTGCTCCTGCAGCTGGATCTGCTTCTCCTCTGTTGATCCTTGTGATCAGAAGCGAAAGGTTTCAACACAACAGAGTTAAAAACACAAGTCTAGAGAGTTGTTGTGCAAAGTAACAATTGTACATTGAACAAAAAGACCAACAAAGATTATTCTGCAGGAGTGATTTGAATTTTTTTTTAACTTTTTTGCCATGGCTCTGCATCTGCTGAGGAAGGTACTAACTCATAGAGCCGCCTCTCAAGCCGACGTGGGGAGTATTAGAAACTGAAAACCGGAGAATTCCTTAATTCCTTCAGGAATCTAAAATATTAATTTATGCATATTGCTGAAGCAAAAAGAAAGTCTCTGTTTGTTGCTACATTTAAAATCCCAAAGTGATGATGAAGCTGCGGTCCTACCTCAGAAATCCGCAGGATGGAGTCTCCATTAATGTCAAAGTTTGGTGAGTAGGTGATACACAGCAGCACCTGCAGGAGACACACACACACACACACACACACACACACACACACACACACACACACACACACACACACACACACACACACACACACACACACACACACACACACACACACACACACACACACACACACAGTGTTGTACTTTCTGAGAGAGAGCTATAGAACTAATCCTTTATAATATAATACAAACATACCTTCATGACCTCCACCTGCAGGTCTTCATGCAGGGACGGGGTGACTCTGATGGCCTCCAACATCTGGCTGAGCAGCTGCTTCTCCAGGACCTCCACCTCCACGCCGACTCCACCCACAAACCTGTCCTCACACAGGAGCTTCTAAACGGACACAGAGGGAAGAGAGCTTCAAGAAGCTGCTGCTGCACGTCAACACACCGTGACTGAAGCAATACTTACAGTCACTGCAGAACTGTGGTTTATTCTCTGAACAGATTCAATGTAGAATCACATATTTCCATGTTAAGAACAATTAAAGGAAGAACAAGGAGAACATAAAAAGGTTGGAAGAGTCACAATCTTTGCAGTTCTGCGGAGTGTTGCAGTACCTGCATGCCGGTCAGCGCCGTCTGTCCCAGTTTGGTGTTTTTAGACTCCAGAGCCATCTGTAGAGGCAGCAGACAACGCTCTCTGGAAGCACACGCACACGCACACACGCA
>NC_041369.1:23904971-23937471 GCF_900634415.1 Cottoperca gobio | reverse complement strand
TGTTTGTTGAGCTCGGGAGAAACTCCAGATTCTCTTTACCTAAAGAAGAATCTGCTTCCTCACACAAACGCTAATGTCAACACTGTTAGCTAGCTAGTTAGCACAGAACACTAGCTAGATACAAAGTGTTCATACAGGATAAGGCTGGTGATATTTTATATTTCCATATCTCAACAATGTTCCTGTATTGGATTCACTCCCACCTGCACCTTCCTGCCGACTCAAACTACAGTCCTCACTAAAGCACCACATGTGGATTCTTTCACCACTGAAAATAGTCCCCAACAATCTCACAATGTCCTCCTTTCTTTTGTTATTTAAACTATTCAAATCATTTCAAAAGATGCATGTCTTCAGTAAGAGTAACTCCAGCCTTGTGCTTTAACAAAGCTTAATATCACACAGCTTGTTCAAAGTAATGCTTTGCAGCAGTTCAAGTGAACAGTACATCGTATGCTGAATGACCTCCGGCCTGGCTTCATATGTTGAACTACTACTTGACATACTAACTACTTCATCTTTCCCTCTAGAAACTTGAAATATGATACAATGCTGACGTCTCTAAAAACAGCATAAATCTCCTGTTACTCTGCACACGCCGTCATGTTGTGTACATGCTTCCAGGTTTAGTGTACACTAGCCTTGCCCTGTATACACCAGCCCTGTGTCTGCGTGTCTGCATGTGTGTGTGTGTCTAAGGTGGCGTCCACTTGGGACGTTTGGCATTCTTCACATTCAGAGCTGCTACTATGAGCTGCACTTTGAAATATTGGAGACACGGCCATTTAAACATCATGTAAAGCAGTCTGTAAACGTTTCATTGGCTGATGAAATGTCCCTTAGTGTCACAATGGAGACCTACTTTTTTACATACACCTTGCATTTTCATGTGTGTGTGTGTGTGTGTGTGTGTGTAGGAAAATGCATGCTTGCAGTCCACTTTGTTTAATCTCATTATTAGGTTTAAACATGCCCTTGCAGTGTGTGTGTGTGTGTGTGTGTGTGTGTGTGTGTGTGTGTGTGTGTGTGTGTGTGTGTGTGTGATAAGGCTGCGTGATTGTCCCTACATCAGCACAATCTGAACCCATTCTCTACTTGCAGAGTTTCACCTGCCAGAAAAAGGTCAGGCGAGTCATGCTTTAACACTAATAATATCCCACTGACGTCACGTTTTAATGGTGCGGAACTCATTTTCCTTGGGATTGTTTCTAACCAATTTCCTATGGAGGCTTTTCTGCTTCACTGAGGAGAGAACTTCTGGTAAAAGCAGTGAACTGTGAACACACAGAGAGTAATGAGAAAACATCCTGTTTAAAAGGTTCTTCCTGGTTTCTGTGTCTGCAAGATGCTCCAAGCCATGACTTTAAATACATTTCAGTTTAGAGCTGCAAAGATGAATCCATTAGTTGTCAACTATTAAATTGATAATCGGTTTGAGTAATGTTTTAAGAAAGAAAAGGTAAGAACTTCTTAAAATGTGAATATTTTCTACATTCAAGGACGCTCTGTTGGTTTTTGTAGCGGTGTTATGCATGATGTCATATGTTGCTATCATCACAGCCGCTTAACATTATACATAAAGCTCCACGATTTGTGTTTGGGATGCTTTTCATACATCAGACATATAGAACTGCTTATCTGTAGTACTCAGTAGTGTTGTTACAGTGATGTTACTCTGCTTTATATCACTGCTATGTTCTCTATGATCACGGTGTCTGTGGTTCACCATGGCTGAAGTATGCATCTATACTTTATCGAGGTTATTGCAAACGTGTTCCTTCAAATCCCATTTATGTTCACAGAATTAAACGTGACCCTTATATATGTATAATGTCGGCCTATGATTACATGATAACTAAGTATTGTAAGTGCAGGAACATTGACTTTCAATGCTGGAAGTTATCTTACACTAACAAAGGGATGCTGCAGTCAGAAGTGATTTTAAAAACAGTCTAAAAAGAACTTGAGGATTAAATTACTAGGTTTAATTTGCAGCTGTGCTCGTTGATCCCAAAGAGACTAAACAGCAGGGGCAACAGCAGCTCCCCCCCCCCCCGCCATCCCAACATCAGTGTTTGGGGTTGACCACCTTAAATACATGTTCAACTTGCACGAAACACTGTAGCACTTTAAGATGTCGTGGCTTCTTGCACAATGCGTGGACCATCGTTTAAAAACAGGCCTGTGCGGAATAGTGCAGCTGATCCATGTTTCCTAACAGCTAGCAGGTGAACACTGTCGCAGATTTCCCTCATCCCTTCGCCCCCCTCCTGCAGCCTGAGAGCCGGGGGGGGGGGGGGGGCTGTGGTACACTCACCGCGGGCGTAGACGCAGGCATCGCGGATAGCTTTGTGCTTGTGGCCGGACGCGTCTTTCTGCAGCTTTCGCAGGATTTCCTCCATGCTGGCTCCAAACACCTGGCGGCTTTGTAATCCCGGAGAACAGAGACACGTCGGGGGCTGGGTGGGTTTGTGTACGTGTGGGTTTCTCTGTGTATTTTAAGGGTGCAGAGACAGTGACAGCATCCCTGACCCCCCCTGATGAAGGCGATGATTCATTCCCAATGACCAGCCAATGATGTCACCAGCCGTCAATCCTCTGAAGGTGGAAGGAGGAAGTGTGTGTTTCTTCTGCAGAAATGCACCGCTATGGCCTCCAGGAAGAACAGCGAAGATCCTCTGACACCGGACACATAATCCTCATAACTCGTCGCTCATCATAAATCCAACATTTAAACGAACTTCTATCATCTTCTTCAGTCGTTTCTTCCTCAGCTTTACCGTGTTTTGAAATCCGTTCCAGCTGATACTTCTTCCCGGTGGCCAGATCCGGGTCCTTTTAGCCCTCGAATCAAGCTGCCGGGTTACACCGCAGAGTACGCAGAGTCTTCCGCTTAAAAGGAGGGTTTCTGTCCAACCAGGCAACACAGTATTTACATGGTTTCCCAGTGGGGAGGCTTCAAACTGTGGCGAGGATGATGGAGTCACTGGAATGGGATTTCAGGCGACAGGTGGAGGAAGCTCGCACACACAGCTGCCTTCAGAATAAAGAGCTTTTTATGGAAGTCCATTTCCGCCAATATGATGAAAAATCAGTCAAAAATATTTTTAAAACTTTCTCAGAATAATGACTTGTTTTGCTAAATAATGGGAACATTTCCCAAAATGTTCACTGAATTATCTCAAATGAATGAAAAGTGTTTTCTTTGTTTTTTGGTATAATATTTACATCATAACTAACTTGATATCCATCCACAGCCACAACATCTACGTTTCATTTTTTATTGTGTGGTCCAATGGACACCTTTACCTTCCAGGAGGAAATCTCATCAAACCAAATCATCAAATCATCAAACATAGAATAAAATATGATTTTCAGAACATAGTTTTTTACCAGAAGGCTATGAAGTGCAGAAATGAAACATTCTGGGTAGTTGTGTGGATGAAACACAATAGAAACAAGAGTTTGAGAGTATTTAATATTATCTGCGAGATTGTATTAATATATATTTATGAAATAAATAAACAAATTTGAAAACACAATAGGATGGTTAACATGTGTCGTGCATTCATGATAGTAACAAAGTGAACATTTTAATATGCTAATTTATAACATGTAATTTTAGGATGTTAGCATGTTATGTTAGCATTAATCCTGACAGCGTTCGGCTGTGAGACACGTGGAACATCTCACTTGATGGTCACTGTAGATGAAAGGACTTTAAAGTCAGCAGGATGCATCTTCTGCACGCTTAAATAAATCCTTTATCCTAAAATGTGTTTTCTTTAATTGTTGGTTAAAGCTTCCTAATTGTTTGCAAGACAGTTTAAAAAATGTCCTGACAAAGAGACACACACACCTGACCTTCATGAATACAGTTTAATAAACTTAGTAAACAATTTGTAGCTGTTCACAAGGGAGGGAGATGATGATTCATATTCAGTCATTTATATTCATTTATTCATTGGCTTGACTTCCGATCAGGATCGTGGAATGGGGCTATGAAAGAATGAGCCAACAAAAAGAGGTGGAGATAATCAAATGAATGCAAGAAACACAGATTATAGGTATTAAAAGGTCATTGTATTAAATCTCCATAAACACAGGCACACAATAAACTGAGCGATGAGAGCGATGAACACGTTCGGGAGCCTGGCAGGTTATTACTTTGACACACACTTGTCCAAACATGACTTTAATTATGAAATGAATTCTCTCTTAAAGGACAACAATGAAGCAGGAAGCTTTTCTAGAGTTTTAAACTGCAGATACATATCTACGCTGAACGCCAAGAGGCTATCAGATACAGCGTGTGGAGGAAATCAACAAAGCTCCTTTCAAACTAATCAAATGCACTTCAAAGTTTTACAAGCTGTTTACAATCATTTGGAAGTTAAAGTAGTAAAAAGTCATAATGACCAATTGCTGAGCTTCTCACCCTATCTCTAAGGGAGACACCAGCCACCCGTCTGAGAAAACCCATTTCGGCCGCTTGTACCCGTGATCTCGTTCTTTGGGTCATGACCCAGACTTCATGATCATAGGTGAGGGTAGGAACGAAGATCGACCGGTATATTGAAAGCTTTGCCTTCTGGCTCAGCTCTCTTTTCGTCACAACGGTGTTGTAAAGTGACTGTAATACCGCCCCCGCTGCTCTGATTCTCCGGCCAATCTCTCGCTCCATTGTCCCCTCACTCGCGAACAAGACCCCGAGGTACTTGAACTCCTTCACTTGGGGTAATGGCTCATTCCCTACCCGGAGTAGGCAATCCACCGGTTTCCTGCTGAGAGCCATGGCCTCAGATTTTGAGGTGCTGATCCTCATCCCAACCGCTTCACACTCGGCTGCGAAGGTCGAAGGTCACAGACTGATGATGCCATAAGGACCACATCCATGAAAATCATGAACAGGATTGGTGATAAAGCGCAGCCCTGGCGGAGGCCAACATTCACTGCAAACAAGTCCGACTTACTGCCGAGTATCCGGACACAACTCTCGCTTTGGGCGTACAGGGATTGGATGGCCCTCAAAAGTGACCCCCTCATCCCATACTCCCGCAGCACCTCCCACAGTATCACCCGGGGGACCCGGTCATACGCCTTCTCCAGATCCACAAAACACATGTAGACCGGATGGGCGTACTCCCAGGCCCCCTCCAAGATCCTTGCGAAAGTGAAGAGTTGGACCGTTGTTCCACGACCAGGACGGAATCCGCATTGTTCCTCTTCAATCAAAGGTTCTGCTACTGGCCGAACCCTCCTTTCCAGTACCTTGGAGTAGACTTTACCAGGGAGCCTGAGAAGTGTGATACCCCTGTAGTTGGCACACACTCTCGGGTCCCCCTTTTTAAATAGGGGAACCACCACCCCGGTCTGCTAACCCCTAGGCACTGTCCCAGACTTCCACGTAATGTTGACGAGGCGTGTCAACCAAGACAGCCCCTCAACACCCAAAGCCTTCAGCATTTCTGGACGGATCTCATCAACCCCTGCGGCTTTGCCACTGTGGAGTTGTTTGACTACCTCAGTGACTTCCATCAGGGAAATTGACGATGATCCCCCATCAGCTTCCAGCTCTGCATCTACCATAGAGGGCGTGTTAGTCGGATTCAGGAGTTCCTCAAAGTGCTCCTTCCACCGGCCGATAACCTTCTCAGTCGAAGTCAGCAGGGTCCCACCCTTGCTGTACACAGCTTGGCTGGTTCCTCGCTTCCCCCTCCTGAGGTGCCAGATGGTTTTCCAGAAGCATCTTGGTGCCAACAGAAAGTCCTTCTCCATAGCTTCTCCGAACTTCTCCCACACCCACTGCTTTGCCTCTGACACGGCAGAAGCTGCCGCCCTCTTCCTCCCGGATAACATAACCCGGAAGGACTCCTTCTTCAGTCGGACGGCTTCCCTGACCACCGGGGTCCACCACGGTGTTCGAGGGTTACCCCCCCTTGAGGCACCTAAGACCTTGAGACCACAGCTCATCACCGCAGCTTCAGCAATAGAGGTTTTGAACATCGCCCACTCAGGTTCAATGCCCCCAACCTCCACAGGGATGTCTGAAAAGCTCCGCCGGAGGTGTGAGTTAAAGATCCCCAGGACAGGGGCTTTCTCCAGACGTTCCCAGTTCACCCGCACTACCCGTTTGGGTTTACCAGGTATGTCCAGAGTCTTTCCCCACCCCTTGATCCAACTCTCCACCACATGGTGATCAGTCGACAGCTCCGCCCCTCTTTTCACCCGAGTGTCCAAAACATGTGGCCTCAGATCAGATGATACGATTACAAAATCGATCATTGACCTTTGGCCTAGGGTGCTCTGGTACCACGTGCACTTATGAGCATCCTTATGTTCGAACATGGTGTTTGTTATGGCCATTCCATGACTAGCACAGAAGTCCAACAACAAACGACCGTTCGGGTTTAGATCAGGGAGGCCGTTCCTCCCAATCACGCCTCTCCAGGTGTCTCCATCGTTTCCCATATGTGCGTTGAAGTCTCCCAGCAAGACTACGGAGTCCCCTACTGGAGCCCCCTGCAGGGCTCCATTCAGGGTCTCCAAGAAGGCCGAATACTCCGAACTGCGGTTTGGGGCATAGGCACAAACAACAGTCAGAATTTCCCCCCCCCCATAACAGTCAGAATTTCCCCCCCCCCATAACCCGAAGGCGTAGGCGTAGGCGACCCTCTCGTCCACCGGGATGAACTCCAACGTAGCGGCGCTCAGCCGGGAGCTAGTGAGTATCCCCACCCCGGCCCGACGCCTCACACCTTGGGCAACTCCGGAGAAGAATAGAGTCCAACCCCTATCCAGGAGTACGGTTCCAGAGCCAAGACTGTGCGTGGAGGTAAGCCCCACCAGATCCAACTGGTAGCCATCCACCTCCCGTACTAGTTCCGGCTCCTTCCCCCACAGAGAGGTGACGTTCCACGTCCCCATAGCCAGTCTCTGCTGCCCGGGTCTGGTCCGTCGAGGTCCCTGACCATCACTGCCACCCGTGTGACAGCGCACCCGACCCCAGCGGTTTTTCCCATGAGTGGTGGGCCCACAGGATGGATGGATGGGAGGCACCATGTAGCTTCTTCGGGCTGTGCCCGACCGGGCTCCGTGGCAAACCTGGCCTTTCGTTTTTGAACCATTCTTAGTTTGGCCCCTCGCCTGAGACCAATTTGCCTTGGGAGACCCTACCAAGGGCACTAGGCTCCAGACAACACAGCTCTCAGGTTCATAGGGACACACAAACCTCTCCACCACGATAAGGTGATGGTTCCCAGAGAGGTATATATATATATATATATATATATATATATATATATATATATATATATATATATATATATATATATATATATATATATATACATATATATACATATATATATATATATATACATATATATATATATATATATATATATATATATACATATATATATATATACATATATATATATATATATATATATATATATATATATATATATATATACATCCCAGAGGGTGGGGGGGGTGCTGTCAGGGCCACACGTAATTGATTGTTTCAGAGTTTGTAATTCCCCACAAAGGGGACTCTGTTTTTTACTTGTCGACCTCTATATCAGAGAAAATACTGTCAGCAGTTTTAAAGTATTTTAGAGTTGCTGACTACACTAAAGCATTATAACAACAGGGCACAAAGTTACCTTCTTAGATTAAATCTTCACGCCTACATGAGCCATCCGACCTCTGCAGCTCACCCACAATGCAGCAGCCCAACTGGTCTCGTCAAGTTCTCCCACAATGCACCGCTCCTCCCTTCACTGGTCACCAGCAGCTGCTTGAATCTGCTTCCAGACTCTGGTGCTGGTCCACCGTGCTGTGAGTGGAACAGCTCCTTCCTGACACCCCAGCTCTCTCATTTCTCTCTGCATCGTCCAATCAGCTCGCTGCTCCCTCACTGTGAGTGGGACCCCCCCTCAAATAAAACCTGTTTGCTGTCCTGCTCCTAAATGATGGAAGGATCCACATTGATGTCAGGTCAGCAGACAGTCAGCACACCTTCTGCACACTCACCTGTTTCAACTGCAGCTCGTACAATAATAATAAAAACATAATGATAAATTCTTATTTCTGTATGTAGCATTTATATTGGTTTGCCTTATTTGCAGATTAAATGTGACTTTGTAGGGCAAAAGCATCAATATCACCTGTACAATCACCATTGAGCATCATTTAGACAGGGTTTCCAAATGTGTTCATGTCACAGACTTTATAGCCCAGCGGTCCAAAGTGTCAGATGAATAACATTGTGAATAAATATATGAACACATGATCTCTAATTGAGGAAAAAAAGAAATTCCTGCACTTCACTGTAGAAATGACCATCAGCAGCAACATGCAGTAGACACTGATGACCACTTGATGGCGACACTGTCCAAGACTCCCCGCAGCATTAGTACCGGACACACGTCGGAGGTTATCGTACAATAATTGGACTCAGATTAAAGAATGATGGAAATGTTGGGAAGCAGTTTGGGTTCCTGCTCTCACCAACAGCAATATAAAGCTCAGAAGTTTTAGAAGTGAGATGAAGGTAGATTGCACCTTTTGTCCTCACACTTTAAATTGAATGCATCCACTTGAATTGTGTGTAGCAAAAGTGATTGAAGGGGGAATTGAGGAACATCAGCGCCTGAGCTCCTTCACCTTTAAATTAAACTGCATCCATGAAATAAAAGTCACTTATTCATTCTGTATTGTCCCTGAAACGTGGAATGACAGTGGAAATATAAAACTTACCTCTGGAACTAATAACATTTATGGCCCCGGAAGGGCTGTATCATCCAACATATGACAGGATGCTGTTCAGTTTTTCTTGGATGGATTATTTATATAACAGCAATCTCCTTAAATGGCCACTTAGCCCACCATTTCACACCGTCATTTATCGTCCATTCACATTCTGTGTAATGTCACCCTTTGTCTTTCTGTGTGTGTGTGTGTGTGTGTGTGTGTGTGTGTGTGCGTGTGTGTGTGTGTGTGTGTGTGTGTGTGTGTGTGTGTGTGTGCGTGTGTGTGGAGGGAGTTTAACAACACAGGAGACACCAAGATGCATTTGAAATCCATTCTGCGCAATTACGCACGGTCATCCATTTGTCCTTGCCGAGACATTGTCAGTAGAATGAACTCGAACAATGGCCCAACAGACTTTGTGTTCTGTGGATCATTTGCTTGCATGATTCGCTGCTAAGTATCCGGCAGTTTATAGGCTATCCAACATGGCTTTTGACGTCACGCGTCAACTTTTCAGATATGCGCGCACTGCGGTTTTTAAGTTTCTGTCTTTCTACACATCAGGCTGAAGAGAAGAATGGTTGGCCAGGTGGACAACAAGAAATACTATCGTATTTTATAGGTCACTGTTTGAAACATGCCTGCGGCGCGCCACGTGCGTAATGACGAGCGTGCCTCTAAATAGAAGAATTAAGGCGTTGAGGCTTTATGAGGGAAGCAGAGCATGTCCGAGTAGTTTATCCTGAGGGGGGGCTGTGGAGGAATTACTAATTTCTCACACCAACACCGGCACACCCCTGCGCGCCTATGTCACCACCAGACTGCTCTCCAAGTCCATGGATAAAAAGGAACAGAAGGCAGCAGAATGGTTGTTGTGGGAGCGAGTAACGGAACCTTCGGTAGTGGCAACATGAGGTCGTCCTTCATGATAGAAGATAGAACTGGTGGAGGAGATCTCGGGGGCTCCACCAACATGATGATCTCGGAGGCTCTTGCGCCCCGGCTGCTGAAGATTGCGCAGGGCGCCGCAGAGGCAGCGGCAGCAGCGGCAGCAACGACGTCTCCATCCACCTCCAGTCAGCCGCAGGTCATGGAGATGAACGGGACACGGTGCGGCGAGCAGATCCTGAGCTACGGCCGGTTTGAGAAAGTCCTGATCGGTGGGATCCTCACCATGCTCACACTCTCCACCATCTGCGGGAATTTACTGGTGGTCATCTCCGTGTGTTTCGTCAAAAAGCTGCGCCAGCCGTCCAACTACCTGATCGTTTCACTCGCCGTGGCGGACCTGTCAGTGGCTCTGGCCGTGATGCCGTTCGTCAGCATCACGGACCTTATTGGTGGCCAGTGGATATTCGGACAGTTCTTCTGTAACGTTTTTATCGCCATGGATGTGATGTGCTGCACCGCGTCCATCATGAGTCTCTGCGTAATCAGCATCGATAGGTGAGATAAAGTTATTTCATGCCTTTAACAGAGTAAAGGTTTTTATTCCTAAATGAAAACGATATTTCAAATAATTACAACGTATAAATCTGCTCATCATTATTTAAGCAAGACAGAAAACACACCAGGGCAGATGTACAACTTTATGTGTTTTAGATTTGTTAAACTTTTACGCATCGCAAATAATTGGTGATACAAAGTGTCTGCTGTGGGGATCGAACCTTTGACCTTTCGGATGGTTTTTTTGGTCACTGTGCTGCAGATTCTTTTAGAATCGAATAAAACGGCCAGGGCGGGATTTTAAAGCATTCAGCAGCAACACGCAGTAAATGCCTCAAATCTATAATTACAATGACTGTAATAAATTATTTCTACCTTTTTCTAGAAAAGTTTAGTTTCATAAGTTTAACAAAATGATGAAATAATGTGTTGAACACACACATGCCTGCATATCTGCTGTGGGCTGTCTGGTAACATGTGAGGGTTCTGCGGTCACACACACACACACACACACACACACACACACACACACACACACACACACACACACACACACACACACACACACACACCACGCGCGGTGGAAACTGGAGCTTTATTTAACACTGAGGTTTGCGGATGACATATGGTCTTTCTCAGCGTCTTCGAACTTCCAGTTTCCAACCCTGAGGGCTGCATATGGCAACCACAGATTGGTGTTAAGCACCTCACTCAAGGGCACCTTGTTGAGGGTGGAGGGAGCATCACTGAGTCAGGGGAGAAAGAAAAGAGGAAAATTAAATAAGGTGAATTTTGTCTGTCTTTTTCAACCGGACATTTTTTGTCACTAGGTATCTGGGTATCACAAAGCCCCTGACGTATCCTGTCCGTCAAACCGGCTGCTGCATGGCCAAGATGGTGCTGTCAGTGTGGCTCCTCTCAGCCTCCATCACCCTCCCCCCTTTGTTCGGCTGGGCGCAGAACGTCAATGACGGCAGAGTCTGCCTCATCAGCCAGGACTTTGGCTACACCGTCTACTCTACAGCTGTGGCGTTCTACATCCCCATGTCAGTGATGTTGATCATGTACAACAGGATCTACCGGGCGGCCAAACTCAGCGCTGCCAAGCACACCATCACCTGCTTCCCCAGGGAGGGGGAGCACAGCTCGGGGGGAGCTTCTCGAAGAAGAGGGCATGAGGCTCAGGGTTCTGAAGTATCAGGAGGAACCGGAAGTGTTGAAGGAACCGAAGCTGAGGAAGAGGAGGAGAGCTTGGACTGTGTGGCAGCAGCGTTAAAGCTCCAGCGTGAAGTGGAGGAGGAGTGCAGCTCCCGTGTTTCTCGCCTGCTCAAGACGGGGGAACATCACCAACGCAGGAAGAGGACAAACCAGTCCATCTTCAAACGGGAGCAGAAGGCTGCGACCACTCTGGGCATCGTGGTCGGTGCCTTCACCTTCTGCTGGCTGCCCTTCTTCTTGGTGTCCACCGCCAGGCCGTTTATCTGCGGCGTGGAGTGCAGCTGTGTGCCGCTCTGGCTGGAAAGAACTTTGTTGTGGCTCGGATACGCCAACTCCCTCATTAATCCCTTCATTTATGCGTTTTTCAACCGCGATCTGAGGACCACCTACAGTAACCTCCTGCGGTGTCGCTTTAGAAACATCAATCGGAAGCTGTCAGCGGCTGGTATGCACGAGGCTCTGAAGCTGGTGGAGAAGCCAGACAGTGATGTGTAAAGCTGTACGTCTGCCAATCAGCGACTCTGCAGAGACCAACAGAGACAACTGCCAGGGGAAACGCCCAGCGGGGTTTACACTGTGGTACAAGGCCACCACGCTGCCAGATTACTTATTTCCCCAAATGTGTAGATGATTGCTGAGGCGAGGCAGGATGATGTGATTAAATGGATGCACATGAAGGAACACTGAAGAAGCCTAAATCTTTTTTTTTTTTTTTGGGGTATTGGGAAAAAATGGAGGGTTTGTTCAGCTCTGAATAGTGTCTGCTGCAGAGTCCTCACAACTACTGTCCAACAATTGTAATGAAGGTCGCCGCCGTGGTGCAGTCCACACTAACTTGCTGCCAAACCTAACAGTCTTTTGCACGTGACGTTCTTACAAAAGTTGTTGGAGCTCCACACTGAAACTTTCCACCTGAGTCGCCGCTGTCTTGTATTTTCAGATCGAGCCGAGGAACATTTGCCCACACAAATAAAAAAGGACATCTTGGAGCTCTGATGAGGCTTCATCTTGGTCCCAGATCATCACAGCGACAGTTTTTCACAGCTTCTAAACTTAATGAACTTAATAATGACGAACGCCACTGTGCTTCTGAGACACACCTTATTCTAGAGGTTAAACCCGTCTCTCTGATGATCTGCTCACCCTAACGGGAGTTTATATCTTTTAAAGATCTGTCATTATAACTGTGTTTAATGTGCCAAAATATTTACCTGGACTAAAGTCATGACCACTACGTTGTATTTATTGATCAATCAGGATCAGAGGTTCTGTAATCCGGCTGCTCACTTATGACGAACTAGGAGGTGATATTACAGGACGGGAGAAACATGAACATGAACGTGTCTGCACCTTTTCCTGCGTCGTCGTTAAAGGTTTGGTTGCAGAACACGAGAGTGTGACATCTCCTCACACGTCTCCGTACGGAGCAGATGGAGACGTGGCTCACCGTTAAAACGCTGCGCTTTCAGAACGGCCTCCTTTTCTCTTGTACGTTCATATTTTCAGGGACACTTTCCCAATCCATATCCATCACGTCATCAGTTTAACAATTGATTATTTTCAAAAATATGAAATCAATAAGCATCATGATGGATGTCTTCATGGTGTCCCACCAACAGTCCGACCCGGAGAGAGACACAAGTATCGAGCGCTGTGTTTGAGGAGCTGCTTCCTGCAGTTTTGGGCATTTTTGCTTTTTTCTCTGAAACATTAAACATTCATGAGAAAAATAACGATTATAGTTTTTATTTATTGAACATTTAACTACAGCAATTTAAAGTTACAAATTCAAAGATCCCCATCTCGGTCTCCTGCCGGTTCCTTTGGTGGTCAGCAGTATTTACAGATTCACAGATTGTTGCCTCTTGTGTTTTTTACGAGAATGTCGCCGACACCCAATAATAACGCATCAGAGGGCCATCGGCTCCATCACGGATGCGTCATTCAGCGACAGGTTATTACTTTAAACTAATCTGCTTCATCAGGAGTGTGTGTGTGTGTGTGTGTGTGTGTGTGTGTTTGTGTGGCAGTGGCCTGGCAAATAAAACACCCAAATATCTGTCACTTTTCACTCACTGCTGCTGAACCCTGATTGGTGCGAGGAAATAACTTCAGAGAAAAGACACGACAGAACTGATAATAATGTGAAATAACCCCCCCCCCCCCCCCACACACACACACACACACACACACACATACACACACACACACACACACATGGCATTACATCAAAATAACAATCTGATTAGAAGTGTTGACAGTCAACAATAGACTTATCGTTTCAGCTCTACCAACATCAGTTATATTATCTTTCAAGGTGTCAAACTCTACAAGTATCATGTGTTTCAGTTCTGTGTGATCACAGACACTAATACAGAGACGTAGGACCCCCCCCCCCCCCCCACACACACACACACACACACACACACACACACACACACACACACACACACACACACACACACACACACACACACACAGACCAGGAGACTCAGCTCAGAGTTTCATCATTGTAAAGCTCAGATCTTGGGAAGTGAGCTGGAGCAGTGACATATTCTGCATATGCACATTCCAATTCCAATTAATTCAATGTTAATGTGACATCGTGTGTGAAACAGGAATAAGCTCTCACTGTATGAGTGTAACAAAGAGGTGTCGCTGCAGTGTTGTTACTGTGGACTTCCTGAAGCACGAGCAGTGTGTGTTCAGTCAGTGCTCAACATTTGTCCTCATTAACTTGAATTTGCAAAGTTCATGCAGAGAAAACCCGGCTCACAAACTTCTTACTTGTTTCATCTCATGTTGTATTAGCGTGGTTAGCATGTTTGTGTATATGGGGACACAAGTCTATTGTGGATATCTGTCGACGGTCAATACTAGACTTCTTATTTCCATTTCACCCCCTCCCCACGTATAATTTAGAGAATCTTATAGATCCAAGACAAAACTAACAAAAGTGAAGGAAAAATGTCACAATTACAATTCTGTCTGCTACTTCAGCACCACGGACAGCGATATGGATTCATCCACACACAGAGCAGTGATGCTGCGTTCCAGACAACTCAGAGCTCCGACCTGCTAGAAACAATACAATGGAACTCAAAGTAGTTCCTGCTTGTACAAATCCATCAACCCGACTTCATGGGGAGGCAGATACGTGACGTCGAACAGCAATGGAAGCACACATTGAACATGATACAAACTATCATGTAGTAAAGCCTGTTCTTCATGGGAATTGATGTCAACATATGTCGCCATTGTTGTTAAGTAGTAACAATCTAAACAGATATCTTCTCTGCACAAACATTCCTGGAGGCTGCACTGCTGAGATTTCAATTGCATGTACAGAAGTTGGACACGTAGAGCTCTGAGACATCTGGAACGCAGCAGCTGATTCTTCAGAGCCGTGGTGAGATCACAACCTGCACAAACCTCATGCAGATAACAGATGAACGAGTCTGGCAGACCAACATATTCAAGAGGCTTGGTGCTTCAGTTAACAAGGGGGGTATGAGGGTCCCTGAAGCCGCCTACATTCTGATCATTACCTTGTGAAAAGATTCTGCCCTCATAGTTCATGGTTCTGCACACACAGAGTTTATGAAGAGTGTTTGAGAGGAGATGAGCGGAGGTACGTGTTTCCAAAACCTCTGAGGAGCATTTACATACAAATCCACCATGGATAGAGCAAAACATGACAAAGCAGGAAGGTAACAATGCACAGTCAAGAATAAGACCAAATGAAAGCTAGAACATTTCATCCATCACACGTGGTGTTCAGGGGACGATCACTGAGGGGGGGACGCGTACATTAAAGACAAAAGCATCTGTGTCGGCTCATAGAGGAGGATCCATTCTGACTGTGTTTGATTGAGTGTTTGATGATTTGATGTTTATCTTTTCTTAAGTGATAAAAGATTCTACATTTAGCAATGGTTCTCAAACTGGGGATCGTTTTCTTTTCATAAAACAATAAATACATGTAGCTTTTTTTCTTGTGTAATAATGTGAATTCTATCTCTATAAATTTGAAAACAAGTCTGAGATGGAAAGAAATGAGAAAGAAATAACTCTTTGGTTGAAGTAGTCGCTGGTATATGTGCAGCCTGTGATGAAGGGTCACAGATCACAGAGGTTGTGATGTCCATGGCAGCTTTACTGACACCAACCAAAGATCCAATCACAAGACAAAACACACGTCAAACAACACGTGAAGGCTTTGGTTCCAGAATATCCTCCATGTGATGAAACGTGTTCTTATAATGCTCTTAGAACATGACTGTTTACATAAAACATTAAAAAAAGTATTGTTAAAGGGGGATACAAGAACTAAGATGACAAAAGTTCAATATTTAAGCTGCTGAACTAGAGGTGACTCTAACAACCTGCTGCTAACAGCTGCTGACAGCTGCTAACAGCTGCTAACAGCTGCTAACAGCTGCTAACTGCTGCAAACAGCTGCTAACAGCTGCTAACTGCTGCTAACTGCTGCTAACAGCTGCTAACTGCTGCTGACAGCTGCTGACAGCTGCTAACTGCTGCTAACAGCTGCTAACAGCTGCTACAGCTGCTACAGCTGCTACAGCTGCTAACAGCTGCTAACAGCTGCTAACAGCTGCTACAGCTGCTACAGCTGCTAACAGCTGCTAACAGCTGCTAACTGCTGCTAACAGCTGCTAACAGCGGCTAACTGCTGCAAACAGCTGCTAACAGCTGCTAACAGCTGCTAACAGCTGCTCTGGACTCCTGAGACCTCGCTGCTTTACTTTGTTCGGCTGAACCTGTTGCTGTCTTTCATGGACACTTTGTTGTGATTCTTTGTTGTGAGACAAAAGTGAACAAGATACAAAACTTCCTCATATTTTATCCTTGAAACTTTTTTATTTAAGCTTAATAAGGTTTGTAGTTTGATATCAGACACATTTTAGCTAAAATTTATACAAAGTTACAAAATGAAGAAATCTCAAGGCTTTTAGATGAATATGCTTTGATTGAACATCAATGTCCATGTGTTGTACTTTGTTAACTCTGGTATTGCACAGTAAAATAAACCCGTCTCTATATGAGGACATAATAAACAACACAAAAGACAAAGCTTCGTTGTTGTACTTAAGGTCCTGATAATCCCAAATAGCTGGGAGAATAAAGTGCAGACAGAAGGTCTCAGGAGGCCAGAGATGTGGACATTTTTGTTTTTGTGCCAACAGATGCTCAGACTAGTAAGGATGTTCTAATCATAAGCTGTTTTTGAGCAGAGGCTGAATAAGCCACGATGTATTCCTGTTTCAGAGCATTTAATCACCTTTTTATAGAGCAGTTGTACCTACGGGGATGTTCTTTACTAGGATTATAGATGCAACATCGATCCTGCAGGACTTTGTACTGTCCACAGTCTGTTTACAACATGTGTATTGTGTTAGAGATGCTGTGCATATATTATAAAGAAAGGGAGAGGACTCCATCGCTCCCTGGTGACTTCAACAGTTGGACTGAATGTAAGAGAAGCTTTGTGGGATTTATCTGACAGATTTCTTGTATAATTAAAATGAATTCCTGGAGACAATAATGTGAAATATGTTGTCGCTGCAGTCGTGAGGAACCTTTGTGTTCCACTTATAGAAATGATTATGTTTCACCTGGACAGCAGGACATTAAAAAGAAGAAAAAAAGAAATTTAAAGTTTATGAACATACGACACATGATACAATCTGAGAACAATAATATTATTAATGAAGTCACGATGTACCATCAGCACATCAAGTCGTTTGTATTGATAAAGCCCAATATCACACATCTGTACAGCAGATGACACCTTCTGTCATCTCCCCAAACAAACGAGTGTGAAGGAACAATCTTTAATAACACACCACACACTGATGGAAGTTCTGACGACTTCAGCATCATTTCAGATGCAGATGTGTTTTAGAGTCTGTACAGTTTCATCAGGGTGACGAGCAGATGTGCTCAAACAAATGCACAATAAATGATTACTGTCAGTGTGAACACCTTCTCTCCTGCGTGGACTTCCTGTTCTTCTCAGCACATAAACAAAGCACACACACATTCATATAGAAGAACATAAGCTAAGTTGTTATTGAGCTGCAAAACCTTATTTGTATTAAATGGTTCTAAACATAATCTTATCTGGTAGAAGCCACACCTTAATCACAGATGACAACACCTCTTGACTTTTCATCACAGAGCTGTGTGTGTGTTGGGCTTTGTTGCTTTGTTGGCGTCATGAGGATTAAATGATGTATTGCATTGTGTAAAAATAACCCTTGAAACTAAACAAAGCCTTTCAGCAACCTGCATCACAGCACTGTGTTTGATTAGACGCTTTTCAGAATAAAACGTTTTCAAAGCTATTGTCAGCTTTTCTAAAAATACAAGTAGAGTGTCGAAACTCCTTCCGTCTCCTCGATGTTACAACGTTTATTTGTGATGCTTCAAAGAGCCACATGGTATTGATTAGCTCCAGGACAGATTGGATGATAAAGAAATGAAACCTGAGGCAGTAAATTTAAAGAAACAAGAGACTTTCACTGAATGTGATTAGAGCAAGTGGTGTATTTAGCAGCTGTGAAGGCTTCCTTTCATGTAGAGGACGTGTGGTTAGCCTGGAAGCACGACACACACTTCAAAATGCATTTAAAGATACACATTAGTCTGAAACTGAGCGCATGGGGAACACGGCTAGAAAGATGTTTTGATGAGATTTTGCTTGACAAAGAGACGCAGATGGAATTTATTTGGATTGTGCTGATTGGAGTTTAAGTTGCACAAATATTTATGTGCAGCAGGAAGAAAGAACTAACACATAAGGAATTGGCTGAGTGAAACCAAAGAAACACATTTACATATTCTAACATGTAAAGCATTCAGGGAGGCTAAAAGGATTAAACTGTTTACCTTCCACAAATAAAAATACATATCGTTCTAAAGTCTTGACAAAATTATTATTTTTTAAAAGTACAAGAGCAATCAGAGAGCGCAGGCCTCCACCAACGCCAAATGCACATGAACAAAACTGTGTTAAGGAAAGTGAAATATAATGTGTGTGTGTGCCCCGGGATCTTCCCTGGCCATCCGACAGCCATCCATCAAGTAGAGAAGACCGACGTGTTCAATCTGAGAAAACACATGTGTAATGGCACATTTCCAATTTCAAATGTTCCAATTATTATGCCATCTACACAGGTAGGTGTGTGGGTTCTTACGCAGATGGAGCTTCCGGTTGTAGTTATGGATGGTTGTCAGTTCTATGGATGTCCGTGTCTGCTTGTCTGTTGCTGTTCCGGTTGAGTAGCTGGTTCGGTTGTAGGTTATCACTGATTCGTTCGGTTGTATGAGTTGATCACTGTCACTGATCTATCACTGCTGTGTTCGGGTCGCTCACTGGTGAGAACTGTTTGCTCTCTCTACCTGTGTCCTATCACCCATTTCCTGTTACCTGTGCACCCTTATATACTGACAGACTAGTGCATTTTATCACCGCCACCTAGTGTTCACAAAAATATTGCAGGGCTTAAACCAAATAATAATAAATGCCAACAATAATGCAAAACGGCTTCTACAACATGTAAGAAAATACAAAAGGTGAGAAACTCACAAAAGGTGGTTCCACTTGTTCACACTTCACATCATGTTGTTGATGCAGAATAAAACACAACAACATATTCACTGTTTTTGGTAATTGAACAGGGCCCTGTTCACTGATTATTTATTTATATATGTATTTATATATATATATATATATATATATATATATATATATATATATATATATATATATATGTATATATATTTATTTTATATAAATATATATGTATATACAGTATAAATATTATATATCTTTTTCTTTTTTTTTGTGTGGTTGGGAACGGGTTCTCAGGCTTCTTCCTCCATCCATCGTCTACCTCTTATCCGGGGTCGGGTCGCGGGGGCAGCAGCTCCAGTAGTGAACCCCAATGAGTTCCCATTGAGGAGATATCATCTCTCCACCGGGTCTTCCCCGGGGTCTCCTCCCAGCTGGACGTGCCTGGAACACCTCCCTAGGGAGGCGCCCAGGTGGCTCCTTACTAGATGAACCACCTCAACTGGCTCCTTTCAACGTAAAGCAGCAACGGCTCTACTCCGAGTCTCTCCTGATGGCTGAGCTTCTCACCCGATCTCTAAGGGAGACGCCATCCGTCTGAGAAAACACATCTCGGCCGCCTCCTGATCATCTGAAATCTTCATGCTGTTTTTTGTCAAAGTGAACTGTTGATGAGGAAAAAGATCTAAGAAAAAATATGAACGAACAAAAACAACTTGTTATTCTGTATCATTCAAATATAGATCCCTTCACGTCTCTCCCAGACAAATACAACTTCACTCCGGTGTTTGAGTCCTTTCAAGATTATCCTACTTTTTGAAGATAACACATTTTTGTCTGACAGCAGAGATATGAATACATCCCAGACACTATTAAAGATTTTCTCAAAGACACTTCTTAAAAGATATTCTTGAGTCTTTGATGTTGTAAATGCACAAAAAGAAAAACACTTGTTATTTTAATAATGTTATATAATGAGATTAGATTCAGTGTCGGTGTAATGTTGGTGTAATATTAGTGAAAAGATGGAGACAGGCCGAGAGCGAGTATAAGAGAGAAAAGAGAGGGACAGAATGCTGAGTCACTGATCCGTATTCATTATATATATATATATATATATATATATATATATAATGAAATGTAATTACTGTAACTGCCGTTCTCATCCCGAGCAAAGACATCGCTTCCACTCAAACTTTCAAATTCATGTTAATCTGCCAAAAGCTGCTCCACATGCTGCTGCTGCAGATATATAGAAGAACATTTCGTTTTCTGTCACACCAGATGATAATAAACAGCTTCAAAAATGTCACATTGCTATATTGATATAAAAGTGTGGTCGTAGTAATACATAATAAAAGTCCTGCATTCACAACATCACTTAAAGGGACAGTGTGTAGGATTCGGTGGCATCTTGCGTCTTGCACAACTGTAGTAATTTTAACGCTACTGAAGAAGCGATGAAATGCAGCTGACCTTTGTTTTACCTTAACCTATAATAATATGTAAAATACAGTTTTTGTTAATTGTTTTTTGCATAATTTAGTAGGTAACTAAAAGTTATAAAATACATTGAGTGGATTAAAAAGTATAATATATGCCTCTGAATATAGTAGAAATAGTCAGGGAAAGTACAGTTCTGTGCTTTATTTATATGTATTTCAGTACTGTGCACCACTGAAATAAGTAAATAATCATCCAAACAGAGTATTTGTATTCAGTTTCACTCCTTTTTGCATAAAGTGGATCCTTACAGCTGTCATTCCGTTGACTAAGTTCACCTCTAACATGTTTATCTTGAGCAGAGACAAGTCAAAAGTTAATTTGGCTCATGCTCACCAGTAGAGCTGCAGAGTTATTGTGCAGAATATTTATGCTAGTGCAGAGTTCAAACCACCGGGACCACCGGGTTCTGACTCTCAGAGATCTGGACCAGCGAGCACACGGCCGCCCAGCAGAGCAGTTCAGCTCTGTGTGGAACTGGGACAGAAAGTTGTATTGATTTGTGTTTGTATTGATCACTTGTTTGATTGATGTCCTTGCTGATGCGATCTGTTGTTTGACTCATGTATTGTGACGCCCCGGGCGACGTTTACGTGAGTAGCCGCTGTCGATTCAGCCTTCCCACATTCACGCTCAGAAATATCACGAAGAGTGGATTCTTTAAAAACACAGCGGACAGCAGGGGAGAAGCTGAAACTCCAGGAGCACTTCACACCTACTCTCATGTACTTTTATACAAAGGAAGAAGTTTTTACATTTTATTTCCCTGGCAAAGTTTTACTTTGTGAGTTTGTTTTCCCCGAGTCAGAGCTGCATGCCTGGTGAGACAGAGAGAGGAAGAGGAGTGAGAGAGAGCGACGGAAGTAGAGACAGAAAGCATCAGATTGAGTTCGGAAGAGACAGAGAGGAAGAAGCAAAAGACAAAGAAAAAGATTGAGGGGTTGAGTGAAAGTGGAGAGGAAGACATGGTGATGGGAGGGGAGGAGGAGGGAGGGGACGAGGACGAAAAGGTCGGCGAATGAATGAAAGAAAGATGTAGAGGGATGTGGACGGGCTGTCTGACTCCCTCAACACTGAATCTTTGGCTTTTAGTGTTATTACTATGACGTGAGACAGCTAGCCATGTTATTATGATGAGTCAAAGACATGCTGATTAGGATGAGTCACTGTGTGAGGAGTCGGCAGAAGAAATTGCAGTGACTTCATCTGGACGGCCATCACACTGATTATGTCCTCAAGCCTGTGGCATTAAGAGGAAGTGCTGTTTAATCTTTCATTTATCTACGCTGGAGACACACACACACACACACACACACACACACACACACACACACACACACACACACACACACACACACACACACACACACATACCTGACAACGCTGCGCTGGAGGCAGACATTATTAGTTAAACACAGCGTTGTTGATATGGCACTATGATTGAGTCCCTCCAGTTCTCATCAAATGTTAAAAACTCCTTCCAGATAAAAAACAAAACATAATTTGTTATTGCTTTCAAAAACAGCCCAAAGCTGGATGAGCATTTTCTGATCTGGCTGGATAACATTGAATACGCAAATGACACAAATAACCTGAACCTGAACAACAGCGAGACAACTGGTCACATGACAGCAACATGTTGTTGTTTGTGAGAATTGATGCACGTTTTTGGTTGTTTTTTGCCAGAGTATCTCAGCAACTAAGAGAGTTCAGTGGTCAGGACTGTTCGCTTCAGAACTGCAAGAGAACTTTGAAATGTTCTGAATCTGAGCATAAAAAACAAAGACATGTTCTTGGTTTTATTGCAAAAATATGTCTTTTTGTGAGCAGCTTTGGTCGTAGTACCAAAAGACAAAGCACTCAATTGAAAGACAGAGAGTAATTTGAATAAAACGTCTTTACTTGAAAAACTAAACAGCAGGCAAAAATCTGAGACTAAAGAAATTGTGCTCAAATAAACCCGAGGAATGCTCAAGAACCTTACGGCTGGAACGCACCTGAAACAGTGAAGACGAAGACGAAGTGGCGACAGTCAGAAAAGTCCGACCTCCAACTAGAAAAACTACAATTTAACAAAACTCAGCGTCGGAGTTTCTACTCGTGAGCTCAGGTCGATCTACCTTTTTCTATTTAATTTAAATATTACCTACTATTATAAAGATGCATGCAAATTGATGGCAAAATATGTTTCCAAAGGTCGCTGGTTAGGGTATAAGTTATTTGGGACACACTGGCCAAAACAGTTTATCGTGGTCGGCCATGTTTGGCGTTGTGCACCTGGAACGCTTAGAGGAAGATCTCTGAGTCGTCTGGATCACAGCATGAATACACAAGGGAGGAACCAGGAAGTGAAACCAATCAAGGCGGGCAAACACACAGGAAGTGAAGATATCTGAAACGAGAGAAAAGGTGAGTATTTCAAAATAAAACAGGAAACACGACCCAGCAGGGTCAACATGTACCTGCTGACTAAAATGACATTAATACTGTAATTACTCACAGCAACAGCAGCAGCAGCAACAGCAGCAGCAGTAACAGCAACAGCAACAGCAACAGCAGCAGCAGCAGCAGCAGCAGCAACAGCAACAGCAGCAGCAGCAACAGCAGCAGCAGTAACAGCAACAGCAGCAGCAACAGCAGAAGTAGCAGCAGCAGCAGCAGCAGCAGCAACAGCAACAGCAACAGCAGCAGCAGCAACAGCAGCAGCAGTAACAGCAACAGCAGCAGCAACAGCAGAAGTAGCAGCAGCAGCAGCAGCAGCAGCAACAGCAACAGCAGCAGCAGCAGCAGCAACAGCAGCAACAGCAGCAGCAGCAACAGCAGCAGCAGCAGCTGTCTGCAGAGAAGCGCTCTGATGAAGCCACTGCACGACAGGACTACAGTGATGGAGGTGGAACATCCAGCAGCTAAACATAGGAGCTATAAGAAGAGTGGATATCGGACTGCATCACGCAGACACAAACACCAATTGAATTCTAATGCTGCTGTGCTGGACACGTATACACGCAGCTGTTAGCCAACACAAATGCAATAACGTTGTAATGTAATGACAGGTCACATGTTGGCTGGACTGCTCTTCTCTCACTGAATGGCCGACAGAAGAAAATCAATGAATGTGAAAGGTTGATGTTCGGAGGCCATTAGAAGATACAATGAACACATTCAAAGCTACTTCAACATATTCAATCTCCCCTTTCACCTGCACAACAACACCTCGCAGCCCAACTCCTGCCTTTCACAGACGTGCACACATGAAAGCTTTCATCATGTCTCGTCTGAGGAAATGGCTCTTGAGATGTGCAGAAATAAAGTGCAAGAATGGAAACACACACACTGTTGGATAAAAGATTGTGAATAATGAAAGAATAAGAATTGTTATACTCATCCACTTCACATGCAGAATGAATAACAATATGGACATTAAATGCATAATGCATGAGTTGAACTTTTGATGAATAGAAAGGTATTTTTTTAAATTGCAGTCTGAGCTTTTAAAGTGTTCAAGAGTGACAGTGAATGTGTGTCTGCTGTTGGATCATGACGCACACTTTACACATATTATACGACTTTACTCAAACATTTCTTCCCAGTACAGTTTTATATTAAGTAAATGTTGTATGTGTAAATAAAGCACGTCAGGAATCATCTCTCACATGATTTTGCTCCGTTTCAAAAACTGCTTCTCCTCTGACATCTTCTTTGTTCTCGTCTTTCCTCTAATTATTCTTCATCGTCTTCAGTCTCATTTACATTTCCTGCATCTTTGTGCATCTTTCTCTCAGTTACTAATTTTCCTTCACAAACTCATTTCTTTCTTCCTCTCACAATCATCTGTCTCTCAGCTGCCGTCATTGTTTGCCTGCTTTTAATTCATATTTTTCTTTCTTTTTCTCAAACTGTTTGCCATCTCCTCGTACGGCTTCTCTCTCTGTCTCATTCACAAGCAACACAACTCGCTTACAGTTTTTTACTTGATATCCAACCATTTCTTTTAGTATTTACTCTCATTCCACACACTCAGAAGCCAGTGGAAGATTGATGTGTTTCTTCTTTTCGTGTGTGACTTAGTTGCATTTCCTTCTCACCTCTTCCTCTTCCTCTTCCTCTTCCTCTTCCTCTTCCTCTTCCTCTTCCTCTTCATCTTCTCATTGCATGCAGCAGTGGCAGTAGTTGGTGTAACACGAGCACAGAGGACTCTGTTAAAGGAATGATACGGTGGATTCAGTCCAGCTAATCCCGTTAACTGCTGGAATAAAAGAAGAAGAAGAAGACTGTGCTGTATCACAATGTAGGCGGGACAATGGAGTCGGGAGCGTCACTGCAACAGAATAATTCAATAGTCCAAACCATATCTGAAAAATGATTTTAAATCCACTATAAGCAGCGTCTGGCCGTTGCCTCTGGGAGGGTTGTTGAGCAGCGATGTTGAGTTTGAAGGAGTATTAAGAGTTTGACATTTAGACGATCCCTAAATAAATATGACTTTGGTCAGAGCCGGAGGGAATATCACACCCCAGAAACTGCTCAGGAGGCAGCGGGAATCTTCAAAGTACTCGCAACTCCACATTTCCAATTAAAAGGCAAAATCCCTTCATGTTTCTTTTTCTCCGTCCTCATGCAGCGAGCTGCAGAATGATGAGAAGAGCTCCTCTCTGTTGGGGAGTTTAGGATGATAAACAGGTGGACATCTTGGAACTTTGTGGGAAAGACTCACAACACCTCCTCCGTGACGCCTGCCATCGTGTGTCCGTGTGTTTTGGTACTTTGTGTACTTGTGTGTTTAAGAGACTCTTTTCGTTTTACAGAAGGACTTTTAGTTCTATTTATTTTCCCCTATCACTTACTTAAGTAACACCATTCTGTAGTCATTTTAACCCAAAACACATTGTGTTGCCTGGAGCTAACCGTCTTATTTCCTGTGAAGACTGAAGTTTATTTTGAAAAGACTGCATGCATGTACGTGCTGGACATTAATAGGAGAACAAGCAAAAAATGTCTTTGGGATGTTTAAAACTGTGCTACATGCCCTTTTGCGTTCCATAAATCAACTGAGAATGTTAATCATCGTGGACTGACCTTCTGCCGGAGAACTTCACCTACATTTTACATTTTAAAATCACCATAAACAACATTCTGAGTGCTGCTGCGGCTGTAATTTGTCTCACCTTCCATCTCAAACATCTTCATTTACACTTGAACAGACCCTCAAATAACTCCAAACAAATCATGTGTGATTACCTGCCTCTCTGCAGGATGAAAGCTTCTGCAAAGAGACTCCTGAAGAGGAGGAGGAGGAGGAGGAGGAGGAGGAGGAGGAGGAGAAGTAGCTTTTAATGACCATCGTTTCATGTTTTCTTTTGTGCAGCTCTCAGTTGCTCATTAGTGGCAATATTCAAAATTTAAATATGACTTGTAGCGACTTCCACTAAGAGATGTGAAGACAACACACTGAAATATCACAGGGCTGATGTGCTGCAGATTGGAGCAACTAGCTAATAAACTGTCGGGTTTGTTGAGCGTATGACTCTGGATTTGGGTAGAAATCGTTAAAGATCCTCTGCAGAAACATTAAAACTCTCTGCTTGGAGTTAGTGCGTCTCCACTAAAAGTTTAATTGCACGGTTGTCTGAAAATGATCTCCACACTTTCTCCGTGCAAATCTATGAATATGCAAATATCTTTTCTTCTCAAGACACAAAATGTCTCGTCCTTCACTGAGAAGTTCATTCTGTTGGACAAAAAACCCCACTGTACGTGCTGATTGTGTAAGTTATGTATAACAGACGCAACTACAAAAACGACCTCATGATAGAGAAGGAAAGGAAAGGAGAGACCCTGCCTGGAGGAAGCCCGGGGCCCCCGTCTGGAGCCAGGCCCAGAGGGAGGGCCCGACAGCGAGCGCCTGGTGGCCAGGTTTGCCACGGTGCCCGGTCGGGCACAGCCCGAAGAAGCTGCGTGGTGCCTCCCATTCATCCATCCTGTGGGCCCACCACTCATGTTTTGTGGATCTGGAGAAGGCGTATGACCGGGTCCCCCGGGTGATACTGTGGGAGGTGCTGCGGGAGTATGGGGTTAGGGAGTCACTTCTGAGGGCCATCTAATCCCTGTATGCCCAAAGCGTGAGTTGTGTCCGGATATTTGCCACTAAGTCTGACTCGTTTCCAGTGAATGTTGGCCTCCGCCAGGGCTGCGCTTTATCTCCAATCCTGTTCGTGATTTTCATGGATAGGATATCGAGGCGTAGTCGTGGAGGAGAGGGGTTGCAGTTCGGTGGCCTGAGGATCTCATCGCTGCTCTTTGCAGATGATGTGGTCCTTATGGCATCATCGGTCTGTAACCTTCAACAGTCACTGGATCGGTTCGCAGCCGAGAGTGAAGCGGTTGGGATGAGGATCGGCACCTCAAAATCTGAGGCCATGGCTCTCAGCAGGAAACGGGTGGATTGCCTACTCCGGGTAGGGAATGAGCCATTACCCCAAGTGAAGTGAAGTACCTCGGGGTCTTTTTCTTCGTTCCTACCCTCACCTATGGTCATGAAGGCTGGGTCATGACCGAAAGAACGAGATCACGGGTACAAGCGGCCAAAATGGGTTTTCTCAGACGGGTGGCGTCTCCCTTAGAGATAGGGTGAGAAGTTCAGCCATCAGGAGAGACTCGGAGTAGAGCCGCTGCTGCTTTACGTTGAAAGGAGCCAGTTGAGGTGGTTCATCTAGTAAGGATGCCACCTGGGCGCCTCCCTAGGGAGGTGTTCCGGAGGTGTTCTGGAGGATGTGGCCCGGAGAAGGGAAGATTGGGGTTCCTTACTGGAGCTGCTGCCACCGCGACTCCGGATAAGCGGTAGACGATGGATGGTAACGCAACTACATACAAAACTCTCGTTCATCTAAATGTCTTAAACTGAGAAGAGAAACGTTTCCCTGCAGCAGATGAACGTGAGAACAGTTAATGTCAAACTCTGCACCATCATCGATCTGCACAGTAAAGGTCTGATCAAGAGTGAATGACATTTAAATATGGGTGCAGTATGGACGTAGTTCTCTAGTGTTCACATACTTTTGGGCATGCATCTATTAAAGCGTGTGATTGTTTGCTCTGTATTCTTATGAAATATAAATATGTCTTGGCCCTGAAGACGATCCTCTGTCGTAAATATAGAAGCTCAAGCTAAAAGTAATTTTTAGATGGAGACCAAAAGAAGAGCAGCATCCCTCCTCCTCTTTCCTCTCCCCTTCTTCTCCAGCTTCCAGCTCCAACAAGTCTCCCTCTATATATACACATCACTCAGTCTCCCCTTTAACAAGCTGTCTCTCCTCCGCTTCTCATTCTGTTATGAAATATGTGCTCATCTGTACCACTCATCTATGATCGATGTCACAGCTTGAGTTTGTTTGAAATTCATTATCGAATGCAGTAAAACAAAACAGGAAATACGCAAACCACAGGAGTTTGTCTCGTCACAGATTTGACATGGAGTTGTCATTAAAGGAGCTTTAACAATGAAACCCTGAATCCTAAAGAATTAGGTTCATGTAATATTCATTTTCTACAGCAGATACATTTAGAAAGAAAATTAATGCAATCCAAATTATTATTATTAATAAATTAAAAAATATAATAATATTAATAATGTTAATAATTAATCAATAAAAAAATATAAAATTAAAATGAAATAAAATGAAAACATTATAATAACAAAAAAAGAAAGAAAAAAATATATAAAGATTTTTCTTTTTTTTATAAAATACAAATACAAGGATTTATTTAAATTTACATATCTGCAAATATTACAACTAAATTCATTGACACCCATGGTCAAAGTTATCCATGATATTAATATTTGACTATTAATATCCATAATGTTTGTGCCTTTCTATATAGCAGTTGTTATTGTTAGTGGAGGAGTTGTTGGACACGTGTTTGATTCACAGTAAATCATGCAGCATGTAAATTAACAATTAAGTTCGTAGTTTTATCTCGTTTAAATCCGCCTCACTTCACCACAGATGTATCACAGCCGTATTGAGTTACATGCAATTGGAGCATCCTTCTGCTGGTGGCTTTTATTGTGAAACAGCCACAGGAAACACAATGTGTTTGTCCCCCACTGTAAAGTAACGCACCACTGACAGCGTTCATTCATCCAGAAAGCATTTGCAAAACAACACAACAGCCATTGACAGTGACATACTGCAGGGAGTCATTGAAAAAGAAAGAGCGGCCACAGTGAGCTGTTAGATGACAGACCGCACACCTCAGCAAGGTGACAAACTGCTGTTGTGTGGGAAACTATCCACGCTGCTGTGTGCAGCATGACATCAGATCAGTTATTTACTGACGGAAACATTTTCACTTTCCACTAAAACCTGCTTCTGGTGCAGGACAGCACGTCTGTGATCGTACATGTGTTGCAACTCCGGCCATGAAGGCAGATTGCAGTTATTTACTAAAACAACTTGAGTTAGTTTCTTTGATGTTGCATTTCTGACACAGTGAGTGTTTGCTGCAGAAATCTCAAGAATATCAACTTTAAGGTTGTTTGAGGTGAAATGTTAAAAAAGTTAACAGGTGACATAAAACAGGAAGCGTTTACTTTATCAATTTCCGAGCAGAACGGTTTCCTCAAACTGGATGGGAGTTTTATTAGCCTGAACATGGGAGACGTGGTCCGCGGTGTAAAAGTGTACTTTATACGCTCAGGTCGACCCTACGACCTCATGTTCAGTACAAGACCGGAGCACGGTCGGGACTGGAAGCAATAAAACTTCCTCCAAATTGTAAAGGGCAAAACTAATAGTTGTAAATATTTTAGGAGACGTTGCTCCCTGGCTGTTACGTCTCTGTGTCCTTGTGCCATCAAGATGAACCTGCTTTGTTTAAAAAGTTTAAATGTCTCCAATGTCCAATGTCTCCTCCCCTGCTGCTGTGGGGAAACGAGAAGGACGATTGTGTCCCCATTGGAGACATTTAAAATGGTCAGCCAACAAGCCGGCTGAAGTGATGTAACACTTCTGTGTCATTCTTATCGTCATCGTGTCCTTGAAAAAGGCAATTACTCACATAAAATCAATGTTCCTGAACAGCACAGGTTAGCACGGCACACTCCCAACATGTCATGTCACTTGTTCATGAACAATATATTTGTTGTACACAGTGGCGGGCCGTGCATTTCACACCTAGGCCTTCAGTGATGTCACAGTCCTACCTGAATTATTCCACCTCTTAATACCATCATTATGACGCCATGGCTCTAGAAACTATACACTTAGACAGAACGAAGTATAACTAGGCGTTGCATCACCTTAACAACAGAGTTATATTAATATTTACGAAACATTTAGTTGTAAATAGCAGGTATTCCCAGCAGTACAATGTGCAGTGCCTCTCGGAGGCTGTGAGCCGGGGGTACCGCTCGTAGTTAGTGATTTGAAAGTGTCAGACAAACCCTTTTCCCAGCTGTGATAGGCTCGCTAGCATCGGGGTTGGCCGTTCTCTTCTCACGATGTCTAGCTTTTCTTGAAAAGTTCGTCTTGAAAATGGCGTTGTAATGATATCTGCGACCACATCGATCTCTTCTCCTCCTTCAGCCATTGTGGGTTGAAAAAACAGCTTGTAGAAATCTACACAAATTAGCTCGTTCAAAGTTAGCTAGCTCTGCGTAGCTCTGCCTCTCAATAGTGCGTATCCAATCAAAAGACGTGGACGTTCTGACGTTATCGTACGCCTTCTAGCTGGCCCCGATGTCGCCAACTCGAAATCTGATTGGTTAACGCCACAGTTTTGTCTTCGTTCACTTTAAGCGACAGGCGCCCGCGCTGTTGCTTCTGAAGGCCTCAGGGCAGATCTCTTGGACCCTGGCAACACATCATGGCTGAAATATGATTGGATAAAAGCTCTAACATAAAGGCCAGACCTCCAAATCTCCATCTGAGGCTGGAAGCAGCGCAACCCAGAGGAAAGCTATGACATGAAGAGAATAGACTATGGGGAATAATTTAATACATATTTGTGGAAAGAATATATAAAAAATGAAATGTATATTCTGATGATGTTTAGGCCAGCAGAGAAGGCCTTGCTGGCCCTGACGGCCCGCCACTGGTTGTACAAGTCTCTGTTATGGAGGTCGCACACTTTGTAGGTCGACTCATCAATCTTACCTCGCAATGCGACTAACCTTTGATCCGGAGAGTCCGAATGTGCATGAGAACTTTGCATGTCAGGTGTGTGATCTAATGACCGATGATGACGTGTTGTTTTCTAGCGTTTGCTTTAATACTATATACACAGAGCTCCTTACATACAAAGTCAAAGACAAACACATTACCAAAAAAACCCCATAAAGATTGAAGTGTATATTAACTCTTAACAATAAATAACTTGCTCCTCACTGCTGCTGCTCATATTTTGTAATGTGATAAACTCCTTTTATGTGGCTGTCTTGCTTTTCCTCTGTTTTATAAAACATTTTTCAGCATTAAGTGAAACCTCTTAAATCAGTAATTTCACCTGGAATCAAAAGAAGATTGTAAACAAAATAGAAAATCTTCTCTGAGGAGATACAACTGCAGCGGTCCAGAGGAAGCATGGCACCATAAATACTACATATATATATATAAATATATATATATATATATTTATATATATATATATACATATATATATATATATATATATATATATATATATATATATATATATATATATACTATATATATATATATATATATATATATATATATATATATATATATATATATATATATATATATATATATATATATATATGTTGGAAAGATATTCTTAATAAAGCCACAAAGTCAGGATCCAAATCAAATAAAGGGTTTAATCTATATTCTTGCAAGAAGGAGCGAGTTTATACATACAAAGGATGATCAAACTCACACATATACAGATTGTAAATTCTGTCGTGTTGCTCAGAGAGGCAACTGTCCCCGCCTCCGTATTTATACTTCATTCAAAGGACAGGAAGTCGTGAAGAGCTTCCAGGTCAGTCTTCCTTTGTTCACCCCAGATGGGGGTTTACTGCTGAGTTTATTGCAGAGATCATAGATATGAACTTACAGAGATCAAAAGGACCTATTCAGATCAGGTCGTTCTTGGTTTATTACTTGTTTACAGTAAATAACAGATGTGCTGATCCATCACCTGCTTTGATTGATCTACAGTTGATCAGCAGTGTGTGTCCTGTCCCCTGCTGTGTTTAGCTCTCAGTTTAACCTCTTGTCTTTTGCTGTGTTAATCACTTAGTTACTGACATTTTCCCATCAATATATATAGTATAAACTGAGATACATGCAGAGTGTAGATGTCTGTTACTGTGAGAGGAGTTTAACTCTTACACATGAGAACCCACAGTTCATGCACCTGCTTTAGAGGTTGTCAAAAAGCATTCTGGGAAATGTAGTAAAGTAGAAGCAGATGAGAGTCAGTGGGTACATGAGAACTTTGAATCATTATATCTGGGCAAGGAAATAGAAAACCACCTTCAATGTAACTTTGAGCGAGTCACCCTGCGTAATGGAGTCAGTGAAGAAGAACTCCGCAGACGCACACCCTCTCAGGCACGTCACACTTGATGGTTGTCCTCAGCAGCTGTGAGCTGTACATGTGTGTAAATTGCATTTTCTTTTTTAAGCACGGTGCTCAGTCAACCTTCCCCAGAATAAAAATAAACCACAGAAAAGTAAAGAGCATCTTCGATTGCATCACAACAGCCAATAACATCTCACTTGGATGCTGATATTAGTGACCGTGGGACGTTTCTTGGCAGTGTATCCTTCACTCTTTAATATTGTATTCGTGTTTTTAATGACTGACAGACGCTGTTACATAACCAAGATGATGCTCTACTTTACCCGAGTGTCAAAGTGTGTGTGATACACATATTGAATTACCATTTCAGAGCCTCCTGGATCTATTTATAGGGGCTGCGAAAAATAACAAATCTGACTGAGGGAG